>NC_084847.1:42518504-42611504 GCF_033115175.1 Lepus europaeus | reverse complement strand
GGGAACATTTAATTTTGTACTGGGAAACTCTAATTGGTTCCACATGGAAACACCAGCTCTACACATTCGTATTTTCTAGGAGAAAGCTAGAAGAACTGTGGCAAACAAACATGATATTTCTGTTTGTATACATGACATTTTATGCACTTGCCTAAAGAAAGGACTTTGCTTTTCTCCAAAACCATTTTTACTATGATTTGCTTGGTCTATTGCATACAAATTCCACACAACTTTGTCCGGATATGACTGCATGAAACCGGAAATATCCGGTTTTCTTTTGGCTAACTCAATCCCAGATTGCCACAGCCTCTGTGTTTGTGTTTTCTGGATATTATCAATGGTCATTATTGTTTTGAATTTTTTTTTATCAGGGAACATTTAATTTTGTACTGGGAAACACTCAGTCGCTCCACATGGAGACACCAGCTCTACACATTCGTATTTTCTAAGTGAGAAACTAGAGGAACTGCGGCAAGCAAACATGATATTTCTGTTTGTATACATGACATTTTATGCACTTGCCTAAAGAAAGGAGTTTGCTTTTCTCCGAAACCATTTTTACTATGATTTGCTTGGTCTATTGCATACAAATTCCACACCACTTTGTCCGGATATGACTGCATGAAACCGGAAATATCCGGTTTTGTTTTGGATAACTCAATCCCAGATTGCCACAGCCTCTGTGTTTGTGTTTTCTGGATATTATCAATGGTCATTATTGTTTTGAACGTTTTTTTTTATCAGGGAACATTTAATTTTGTACAGGGAAACAATCACTGGATCCACATGCAGAAACCAGTTCTTCCTATTCGGGTATTCTAGGGAGAAAACTAGAGGAACTGCGGCAAACAAACATGATATTTCTGTTTGTATACATGACATTTTATGCACTTGCCTAAAGAAAGGACTTTGCTTTTCTCCAAAACCATTTTTACTGTGATTTTCTCGGTTCATTGCATAGGAATTCCAGAACACTTTGTCCGGATATGACTGGATGAAACCGGAAATATCCGCTTTTGTTTTGGCTAACTCAATCCCAGATATTGCCACAGCCTCTGTGTTTGTGTTTTCTGGATATTATCAAAGGACTTTATTGTTTTGAAACATTTTTTTTATCAGGGGACATTTAATTTTGTACTGGGAAATCCTCAGTAGTTCCACATGGAGAAACCAGCTCTAAACATTTGTAAATTATACGGAGAATGCTAGAGGAACTGCAGCAAACAAACATGATAATTCTGTTTGTATACATGACATTTTATGCACCTGCCTAATGAAATGACTTTGCTTTTCTCCAAAACCATTTTTACTATGATTTGCTTGGTCTATTGCATACAAATTCCACACCACTTTGTCCGGATATGACTGGATGAAAGTGGAAATATCCGCTTTTGTTTTGGCTAACTCAATCACAGATATTGCGACAGCCTCTGTGTTTTTGTTTTCTGGATATTATCATAGGACTTTATTGTTTTGAATGTTTTTTATCAGGGAACATTTAATTTTGTACTGGGAAACTCTAATTGGTTCCACATGGAAACACCTGCTCTACACATTCGTATTTTCTAGGAGAAAGCTAGAAGAACTGCGGCAAACAAACATGATATTTCTGTTTGTATACATGACAATTTATGCACTTGCCTAAAGAAAGGAGTTTGCTTTTCTCCAAAACCATTTTTACTATGATTTGCTTGGTCTATTGCATACAAATTCCACACCACTTTGTCCGGATATGACTGCATGAAACCGGAAATATCCAGTTTTGTTTTGGCTAACTCAATCCCAGATATTGCCACAGCCCCTGTGTTTGTGTTTTCTGGATATTATCAATGGTCTTTATTGTTTGGAACTTTTTTTTTTTAATCAGGGAGCATTTAATTTTGTACAGGGAAACAATCACTGGTTTCACATGCAGAAACCAGTTCTTCCTATTCGGGTATTCTAGGGAGAAATCTGGAGGAAAGACGGGAAATAAACATGATATTTCTGTTTGTATACATGAAATTTTATGCACTTGCCTGAAGAAAGGAGTTTGCTTTTCTCCAAAACCGTTTTTACTATGATTTTCTTGGTCTATTGCATACAAATTCCACACCACTTTGTCCGGATATGACTGCATGAAACCGGAAATATCCGGTTTTGTTTTGGCTAACTCAATCCCAGATTGCCACAGCCTCTGTGTTTGTGTTTTCTGGATATTATCAATGGTCATTATTGTTTTGAATTTTTTTTATCAGGGAACATTTAATTTTGTACTGGGAAACACTCAGTGGTTCCACATGGAGACACCAGCTCTACACATTCGTATTTTTTAAGCGAGAAACTAGAGGAACGGCGGCAAACAAACATGATATTTCTGTTTGTATACATGACATTTTATGCACTTGCCTTAAGAAAGGACTTTGCTTTTCTCCAAAACCATTTTTACTATGATTTGCTTGGTCTATTGCATACAAATTCCACACCACTTTGTCCGGATATGACTGCATGAAACCGGAAATATCCGGTTTTGTTTTGGCTAACTCAATCCCAGATATTGCCACAGCCTCTGTGTTTGTGTTTTCTGGATATTATCAATGATCATTATTGTTTTGAACGTTTTTTTTTAATCAGGGAGCATTTAATTTTGTACAGGGAAACAATCACTGGTTCCACATGCATGAAACCAGGTCTTCCTATTCGTGTATTCTTGGGAGAAAAGTAGAGGAACTGCGGCAAACAAACATGATATTTCTGTTTGTATACATGACATTTTATGCACTTGCCTAAAGAAAGGACTTTGCTTTTCTCCAAAACCATTTTTACTATGATTTTCTTGGTCTATTGCATAGGAATTCCACACCACTTTGTCCGGATATGACTGCATGAAACCGGAAATATCCGGTTTTGTTTTGGCTAACTCAATCCCAGATATTGCCACAGACTCTGTGTTTGTGTTTTCTGGATATTGTCAATGATCATTATTGTTTTGAAAGTTTTTTTTATCAGGGAACATTTAATTTTGTACTGGGAAACTCTAATTGGTTCCACATGGAGACACCAGCTCTACACATTCGTATTTTCCAAGCGAGAAAGCTAGAAGAACTGCAGCAAACAAACATGATATTTCTGTTTGTATACATGACATTTTATGCACTTGTCCAACGAAAAGACTTTGCTTTTCTCCAAAACCATTTTTACTATGATTTGCTTGGTCTATTGCATACAAATTCCACACCACTTTGTCCGGATATGACTGCATGAAACCGGAAATATCCGGTTTTGTTTTGGCTAACTCAATCCCAGATATTGCCACAGCCCCTGTGTTTGTGTTTTCTGGATATTATCAATGGTCATTATTGTTTTGAATGTTTTTTTTAATCAGGGAGCATTTAATTTTGTACAGGGAAACAATCACTGGTTCCACATGCAGAAACCAGTTCTTCCTATTCGGGTATTCTAGGGAGAAATCTAGAGGAACGGCGGCAAACAAAGATGATATTTCTGTTTGTATACTTGACATTTTATGCACTTGCCTGAAGAAAGGAGTTTGCTTTTCTCCAAAACCATTTTTACTATGATTTGCTTGGTCTATTGCATACAAATTCCACACCACTTTGTCCGGATATGACTGCATGAAACCGGAAATATCCAGTTTTGTTTTGGCTAACTCAATCCCAAATTGCCACAGCCTCTGTGTTTGTGTTTTCTGGATATTATCAATGGTCATTATTGTTTTGAATTGTTTTTTTTATCAGGGAACATTTAATTTTGTACTGGGAAACTCTAATTGGTTCCACATGGAGACACCAGCTCTACACATTCGCATTTTCTAAGCGAGAAACTAGAGGAACTGCGGCAAACAAACCTGATATTTCTGTTTGTATACATGACATTTTATGCACTTGCCTAAAGAAAGGAGTTTGCTTTTCTCCAAAACCATTTTACTATGATTTGCTTGGTCTATTGCATAGAAATTCCACACCACTTTGTCCGGATATGACTGGATGAAAGTGGAAATATCCGGTTTTGTTTTGGCTAACTCAATCCCAGATATTGCCATAGCCCCTGTGTTTGTGTGTTCTGGATATTATCAAAGGACTTTATTGTTTTGAATATTTTTTATCAGGGAACATTTAATTTTGTACTTGGAAACTCTAATTGGTTCCACATGGAGACACCAGCTCTACACATTCGTATTTTCTAGGAGAAAGCAAGAAGAAATGCAGCAAACAAACATGATATTTCTATTTGTATACATGACATTTTATGCACTTGTCCAACGAAAAGACTTTGCTTTTCTCCAAAACCATTTTTACTATGATTTGCTTGGTCTATTGCATACAAATTCCACACCACTTTGTCCGGATATGACTGCATGAAAGCGGAAATATCCGGTTTTGTTTTGGCTAACTCAATCCCAGATTGCCACAGCCTCTGTGTTTGTGTTTTCTGGATATTATCAATTGTCATTATTCTTTTGAATTTTTTTTTAATCAGGGAGCATTTAATTTTGTACAGGGAAACAATCACTGGTTCCACATGCAGAAACCAGCTCTAAACATTTGTAATTTATACGGAGAATGCTAGAGGAACTGCAGCAAACAAACATGATATTTCTGTTTGTATACATGACATTTTATGCACTTGCCTGAAGAAAGGAGTTTGCTTTTCTCCAAAACCATTTTTACTATGATTTGCTTGGTCTATTGCATACAAATTCCACACCACTTTGTCCGGATATGACTGGATGAAAGGGGAAATATCCGGTTTTTTTTTTTGGCTAACTCAATCCCAGATATTGCCACAGACCCTGTGTTTGTGTTTTCTGGATATTATCAATGGTCATTATTGTTTTGAACGTTTTTTTTTTTAATCAGGGAGCATTTAATTTTGTACAGGGAAACAATCACTGGTTCCACATGCAGAAACCATTTTTTCTTATTCGTGTATTCTAGGGAGAAATCTAGAGGAACTGCGGCAAACAAACATGATATTTCTGTTTGTATACATGACATTTTATGCACTTGCCTAAAGAAAGGACTTTGCTTTTCTCCAAAACCATTTTACTATGATTTGCTTGGTCTAATGCATACAAATTCCACACCACTTTGTCCGGATATGACTGGATGAAAGGGGAAATATCCGCTTTTGTTTTGGCTAACTCAATCACAGATATTGCGACAGCCTCTGTGTTTGTGTTTTCTGGATATTATCAAAGGACTTTATTCTTTTGAATGTTTTTTATCAGGGAACATTTAATTTTGTACTGGGAAACTCTAATTGGTTCCACATGGACACACCAGCTCTACACATTCGTATTTTCTAGGAGAAAGCTAGAAGAACTGCGGCAAACAAACATGATATTTCTGTTTGTATACATGACATTTTATGCACTTGCCTAAAGAAAGCAGTTTGCTTTTCTCCAAAACCATTTTTACTATGATTTGCTTGGTCTATTGCATACAAATTCCACACCACTTTGTCCGGATATGACTGCATGAAACCGGAAATATCCTGTTTTGTTTTGGCTAACTCAATCCCAGATATTGCCACAGCCCCTGTGTTTGTGTTTTCTGGATATTATCAATGGTCATTATTGTTTTGAACGTTTTTTTTTAATCAGGGAGCATTTAATTTTGTACAGGGAAACAATCACTGGTTCCACATGCAGAAACCAGTTCTTCCTATTCGTGTATTCTAGGGAGAAATCTAGAGGAACGGCGGCAAACAAACATGATATTTCTGTTTGTATACTTGACATTTTATGCACTTGCCTGAAGAAAGGAGTTTGCTTTTCTCCAAAACCATTTTTACTATGATTTGCTTGGTCTATTGCATACAAATTCCACACCACTTTGTCCGGATATGACTGCATGAAACCGGAAATATCCGGTTTTGTTTTGGCTAACTCAATCCCAAATTGCCACAGCCTCTGTGTTTGTTTTTTCTGGATATTATCAATGATCATTATTGTTTTCAATTGTTTTTTTTATCAGGGAACATTTAATTTTGTACTGGGAAACACTCAGTGGTTCCACATGGAGACACCAGCTCTACACATTCGTATTTTCTAAGCGAGAAACTAGAGGAACTGCGGCAAACAAACCTGATATTTCTGTTTGTATACATGACATTTTATGCACTTGCCTAAAGAAAGGAGTTTGCTTTTCTTCAAAACCATTTTTACTATGATTTGCTTGGTCTATTGCATACAAATTCCACACCACTTTGTCCGGATATGACTGCATGAAACCGGAAATATCCGGTTTTGTTTTGGCTAACTCAATCCCAGATATTGCCACAGCCCCTGTGTTTGTGTTTTCTGGATATTATCAATGGTCATTATTGTTTTGAACGTTTTTTTTTAATCAGGGAGCATTTAATTTTGTACAGGGAAACAATCACTGGTTCCACATGCAGAAACCAGTTCTTCCTATTCGTGTATTCTAGGGAGAAAACTAGAGGAACTGCGGCAAGCATACATGATATTTCTGTTTGTATACATGACATTTTATGCACTTGCCTAAAGAAAGGAGTTTGCTTTTCTCCAAAACCATTTTTACTATGATTTGCTTGGTCTATTGCATACAAATTCCACACCACTTTGTCCAGATATGACTGCATGAAACCGGAAATATCCGGTTTTGTTTTGGCTAACTCAATCCCAGATATTGCGACAGCCTCTGTGTTTGTGTTTTCTGGATATTATCAAAGGACTTTATTGTTTTGAAAGATTTTTTTTTATCAGGGAACATTTAATTTTGTACTGGGAAACACTCAGTGGTTCCACATGGAGAAACCAGCTCTAAACATTTGTAATTTTTACGGAGAATGCTACAGGAACTGCAGCAAACAAACATGATATTTCTGTTTGTATACATGACATTTTATGCACCTGCCTAATGAAATGAATTTGCTTTTCTCCAAAACCATTTTTACTATGATTTGCATGGTCTATTGCATACAAATTCCACAGCACTTTGTCCGGATATGACTGGATGAAAGGGGAAATATCCGCTTTTGTTTTGGCTAACTCAATCACAGAGATTGCGACAGCCTCTGTGTTAGTGTTTTCTGGATATTATCAAAGGACTTCATTGTTTTGAATGTTTTTTATCAGGGAACATTTAATTTTATACTGGGAAACTCTAATTGGTTCCACATGGAGAAACCAGCTCTACACATTCGTATTTTCTAGGAGAAAGCTAGAAGAACTGCGGCAAACAAACATGATATTTCTGTATGTATACATGACATTTTATGCACTTGCCTAAAGAAAGGAGTTTGCTTTTCTCCAAAACCATTTTTACTATGATTTGCTTGGTCTATTGCATACAAATTCCACACCACTTTTTCCGGATATGACTGCATGAAACCGGAAATATCCGGTTTTATTTTGGTTAACTCAATCCCAGATATTGCCACAGCCTCTGTGTTTGTGTTTTCTGGATATTACCAATGGTCATTACTGTTTTGAACGTTTTTTTTTAATCAGGGAGCATTTAATTTTGTACAGGGAAACAATCACTGGTTCCACATGCAGAAACCAGTTCATCCTATTCGTGTATTCTAGGGAGAAAACTAGAGGAACTGCGGCAAGCATACATGATATTTCTGTTTGTATACATGACATTTTATGCACTTGCCTAAAGAAAGGAGTTTGCTTTTCTCCAAAACCATTTTTACTATGATTTGCTTGGTCTATTGCATACAAATTCCACACCACTTTGTCCAGATATGACTGCATGAAACCGGAAATATCCGGTTTTGTTTTGGCTAACTCAATCCCAGATATTGCCACAGCCCCTGTGTTTGTGTTTTCTGGATAATATCAAAGGGCTTTATTGTTTTGAAACATTTTTTTTTATCAGGGAACATTTAATTTTGTACTGGGAAACACTCAGTGGTTCCACATGGAGACACCAGTTCTACGCATACGTATTTTCTAAGCGAGAAACTAGAGGAACTGCGGCAAACAAACATGATATTTCTGTTTGTATACATGACATTTTATGCACTTGCCTAAAGAAAGGAGTTTGCTTGTCTCCAAAACCATTTTTACTATGATTTGCTTGGTCTATTGCATACAAATTCCAGACCACTTTGTCCGGATATGACTGCATGAAACAGGAAATATCCGATTTTCTTTTGGCTAACTCAATCCCAGTTATTGCCACAGCCCCTTTGTTTGTGTTTTCTGGATATTATCAAAGGGTTTTATTGTTTTGAAACATTTTTTTTATCAGGGAACATTTAATTTTGTACTGGGAAACACTCAGTGGTTCCACATGGAGACACCAGTTCTACGCATACGTATTTTCTAAGCGAGAAACTAGAGGAACTGCGGCAAACAAACATGATATTTCTGTTTGTATACATGACATTTTATGCACTTGCCTAAAGAAAGGACTTTGCTTTTCTCCAAAACCATTTTTACTATGATTTGCTTGGTTTATTGCAAAGAAATTCCACACCACTTTGTCCGGATATGACTGGATGAAAGGGGAAATATCCGGTTTTGTTTTGGCTAACTCAATCCCAGATATTGCCATAGCCCCTGTGTTTGTGTTTTCTCGATATTATCAATGGTCATTATTGTTTTGAACGTTTTTTTTTTAATCAGGGAGCATTTAATTTTGTACAGGGAAACAATCACTGGTTCCACATGCTGAAACCAGTTTTTCTTATTCGTGTATTCTAGGGAGAAATCTAGAGGAACTGCGGCAAACAAACATGATATTTCTGTTAGTATACATGACATTTTATGCACTTGCCTAAAGAAAGGACTTTGCTTTTCTCCAAAACCATTTTTACTATGATATGCTTGGTCTATTGCATATAAATTCCACACCACTTTGTCCGGATATGACTGGATGAAAGGGGAAATATCCGCTTTTGTTTTGGCTAACTCAATCACAGATATTGCGACAGCCTCTGTGTTTCTGTTTTCTGGATATTATCAAAGGACTTTATTGTTTTGAATGTTTTTTATCAGGAAATATTTAATTTTGTACTGGGAAACTCTAATTGGTTCCACATGGAGATACCAGCTCTACACATTCGTATTTTCTAGGAGAAAGCTAGAAGAACTGCGGCAAACAAACATGATATTTCTATTTGTATACATGACATTTTATGCACTTGTCCAACGAAAAGACTTTGGTTTTCTCCAAAACCATTTTTACTATGATTTGCTTGGTCTATTGCATACAAATTCCACACCACTTTGTCCGGATATGACTGCATGAAACCGGAAATATCCGGTTTTGTTTTGGCTAACTCAATCCTAGATATTGCCACAGCCCCTGTGTTTGTGTTTTCTGGATATTATCAAAGGACTTTATTGTTTTGAAAGATTTTTTTTTATCAGGGAACATTTAATTTTGTACTGGGAAACCCTCAGTGGTTCCACATGGAGAAACCAGCTCTACAGATTCGTATTTTCTAGGAGAAATCTAGAAGAACTGCGGCAAACAAACATGATATTTCTGTATGTATACATGACATTTTATGCACTTGCCTAAAGAAAGGAGTTTGCTTTTCTCCAAAACCATTTTTACTATGATTTGCTTGGTCTATTGCATACAAATTCCACTCCACTTTGTCCGGATATGACTGCATGAAACCGGAAATATCCGGTTTTGTTTTGGCTAACTCAATCCCAGATATTGCCACAGCCCCTGTGTTTGTGTTTTCTGGATGTTATCAATGGTCATTATTGTTTTGAATGTTTTTTTTAATCAGGGAGCATTTAATTTTCTACTGGGAAACAATCACTGGTTCCACATGCAGAAACCAGTTCTTCCTATTCGTGTATTCTTGGGAGAAAACTAGAGGAACTGAGGCAAGCAAACATGATATTTCTGTTTGTATACATGACATTTTATGCACTTGCCTAAAGAAAGGAGTTTGCTTGTCTCCAAAACCATTTTTACTATGATATGCTTGGTTTATTGCAAAGAAATTCCACACCACTTTGTCCGGATATGACTGGATGAAAGAGGAAATATCCGGTTTTGTTTTGGCTAACTCAATCCCAGATATTGCCATAGCCCCTGTGTTTGTGTTTTCTCGATATTATCAATGGTCATTATTGTTTGGAACGTTTTTTTTTTTAATCAGGGAGCATTTAATTTTGTACAGGGAAACAATCACTGGTTCCACATGCAGAAACCAGTTTTTCTTATTCGTGTATTCTAGGGAGAAAACTAGAGGAACTGCGGCAAACAAACATGATATTTCTGTTAGTATACATGACATTTTATGCACTTGCCTAAAGAAAGGACTTTGCTTTTCTCCAAAACCATTTTTACTATGATATGCTTGGTCTATTGCATATAAATTCCACACCACTTTGTCCGGATATGACTGGATGAAAGGGGAAATATCCGCTTTTGTTTTGGCTAACTCAATCACAGATATTGCGACAGCCTCTGTGTTTCTGTTTTCTGGATATTATCAAAGGACTTTATTGTTTTGAATGTTTTTTATCAGGAAATATTTAATTTTGTACTGGGAAACTCTAATTGGTTCCACATGGAGATACCAGCTCTACACATTCGTATTTTCTAGGAGAAAGCTAGAAGAACTGCGGCAAACAAACATGATATTTCTATTTGTATACATGACATTTTATGCACTTGTCCAACGAAAAGACTTTGCTTTTCTCCAAAACCATTTTTACTATGATTTGCTTGGTCTATTGCATACAAATTCCACACCACTTTGTCCGGATATGACTGCATGAAACCGGATATATCCGGTTTTATTTTGGCTTACTCAATCCCAGATTGCCACAGCCTCTGTTTTTGTGTTTTCTGGATATTATCAATGACCATTATTGTTTTGAAAGTTTTTTTTTTTATCAGGGAACATTTAATTTTATACTGGGTAACACTCAGTGGTTCCACAGGGAGACACCAGCTCTACGCATACGTATTTTCTAAGCGAGAAACTAGAGGAACTGCGGCAAACAAACATGATATTTCTGTTTGTATACATTACATTTTATGCACTTGCCTAAAGAAAGTAGTTTGCTTTTCTCCAAAACCATTTTTACTATGATTTGCTTGGTCTATTGCATACAAATTCCACTCCACTTTGTCCGGATATGACTGCATGAAACCGGAAATATCCGGTTTTGTTTTGGCTAACTCAATCCCAGATATTGCCACAGCCCCTGTGTTTGTGTTTTCTGGATATTATCAAATGACTTTATTGTTTTGAAAGATTTTTTTTTATCAGGGAACATTTAATTTTGTACTGGGAAACCCTCAGTGGTTCCACATGGAGAAAACAGCTCTACACATTCGTATTTTCTAGGAGAAAGCTAGAAGAACTGCGGCAAACAAACATGATATTTCTGTTTGTATACATGACATTTTATGCACCTGCCTAATGAAATGAATTTGCTTTTCTCCAAAACCATTTTTACTATGATTTGCTTGGTCTATTGCATACAAATTCCACACCACTTTGTCCGGATATGACTGGATGAAAGGGGAAATATCCGCTTTTGTTTTGGCTAACTCAATCCCAGATATTGCCACAGCCTCTGTGTTTGTGTTTTCTGGATATTACAATGGTCATTATTGTTTTGAACGTTTTTTTTAATCAGGGAGCATTTAATTTTGTACAGGGAAACAATCACTGGTTCCTCATGCAGAAACCAGTTCTTCCTATTCGTGTATTCTTGGGAGAAAACTAGAGGAACTGCGGCAAGCAAACATGATATTTCTGTTTGTATACATGACATTTTATGCACTTGCCTAAAGAAAGGAGTTTGCTTTTCTCCAAAACCATTTTTACTATGATTTGCTTGGTCTATTGCATACAAATTCCAGACCTTTTTGTCCGCATATGACTGCATGAAACAAGAAAAATCCGGTTTTGTTTTGGCTATCTCAATCCCAGATATTGCCACAGCCCCTGTGTTTGTGTTTTCTGGATATTATCAAAGGACTTTATTGTTTTGAAACATTTTTTTTTTATCAGGGAACATTTAATTTTGTACTGGGAAACACTCAGTGGTTCCACCTGGAGAAACCAGCTCTAAACATTTGTAAATTATACGGAGAATGCTAGAGGAACTGCAGCAAACAAACATGATAATTCTGTTTGTATACATCACATTTTATGCACCTGCCTAATGAAATGACTTTGCTTTTCTCCAAAACCATTTTTACTATGATTTGCTTGGTCTATTGCATACAAATTAAACACCACTTTGTCCGGTTATGACTGGATGAAAGGGGAAATATCCGCTTTTGTTTTGGCTAACTCAATCACAGATATTGCGAAAGCCTCTGTGTTTCTGTTTTCTGGATATTATCAAAGGACTTTATTGTTTTGAATGTTTTTTATCAGGGAACATTTAATTTTGTACTGGGAAACTCTAATTGGTTCCACATAGAGACACCAGCTCTACACATTCGTATTTTCTAGGAGAAAGCTAGAAGAACTGCGGAAAACAAACATGATATTTCTGTTTGTATACATGACATTTTATGCACTTGCCTAAAGAAAGTAGTTTGCTTTTCACAAAACCATTTTTACTATGATTTGCTTGGTCTATTGCATACAAATTCCACACCACTTTGTCCGGATATGACTGCATGAAACCGGAAATATCCGGTTTTGTTTTGGCTAACTCAATCCCAGATTGCCACAGCCTCTGTGTTTGTGTTTTCTGGATATTACCAATGGTCATTATTGTTTTGAATGTTTTTTTTAATCAGTGTGCATTTAATTTTGCACAGGGAAAGAATCACTGGTTCCACATGCAGAAACCAGTTCTTTCTATTCGTGTATTCTAGGGAAAAAACTAGAGGAACTGCTGCAAACAAACATGATATTTCTGTTTGTATACATGACATTTTATGCACTTGCCTAAAGAAAGGACTTTGCTTTTCTCCAAAACCATTTTTACTATGATTTGCTTGGTCTATTGCATACAAATTCCACACCACTTTGCCCGGATATGACTGCATGAAACCGGAAATATCCGGTTTTCTTTTGGCTAACTCAATCCCAGATATTGCCATAGCCCCTGTGTTTGTGTTTTCTGGATATTACCAAAGGACCTTATTGTTTTGAAACATTTTTTTTCATCAGTGAACATTTAATTTTGTACTGGGAAACCCTCAGTGGTTCCACATGGAGAAACCAGCTCTAAACATTTGTAAATTATACGGAGAATGCTAGAGGAACTGCAGCAAAAAAACATGATATTTCTGTATGTATACATGACATTTTATGCACCTGCCTAATGAAATGACTTTGCTTTTCTCCAAAACCATTTTACTATGATTTGCTTGGTCTATTGCATACAAATTCCACACAACTTTGTCCGGATATGACTGCATGAAACCGGAAATATCCGGTTTTGTTTTGGCTAACTCAATCACAGATATTGCAACAGCATCTGTGTTTGTGTTTTCTGGATATTATCAAAGGACTTTATTGTTTTGAATTTTTTTTATCAGAGAACATTTAATTTTGTACTGGGAAACTAAAATTGTTTCCACATGGAGACACCAGCTCTACACATTCGTATTTTCTAGGAGAAACCTAGAAGAACTGCGGCAAACAAACATGATATTTCTGTTTGTATACATGACATTTTATGCACTTGTCCAAAGAAAAGACTTTGCTTTTCTCCAAAACCATTTTTACTATGATTTGCTTGGTCTATTGCATACAAATTCCACACCACTTTGTCCGGATAAGACTGCATGAAACAGAAAATATCCGGTTTTGTTTTGGTTAACTCAATCCCAGATATTGCCACAGCCTCTGTGTTTGTGTTTTCTGGATATTACAATGGTCATTATTGTTTTGAACGTTTTTTTTAATCAGGAAGCATTTAATTTTGTACAGGGAAACAATCACTGGTTCCACATGCAGAAACCAGTTCTTCCTATTCGTGTATTCTAGGGAGAAACCTGGAAGAACTGCGGCAAACAAACATGATATTTCTGTTTGTATACATGACATTTTATGCACTTGTCCAAAGAAAAGACTTTGCTTTTCTCCAAAACCATTTTTACTATGATTTGCTTGGTCTATTGCATACAAATTCCACACCACTTTGTCCGGATATGACTGGATGAAAGGGGAAATATCCGCTTTTGTTTTGGCTAACTCAATCACAGATATTGCGACAGCCTCTGTGTTTGTGTTTTCTGGATATTATCAAAGGACTTCATTGTTTTGAATGTTTTTTATCAGGGAACATTTAATTTTGTACTGGAAAACACTCAGTGGTTCCACATGGAGACACCAGCTCTACACATTCCTATTTTCTAGGAGAAAGCTAGAAGAACTGCGGCAAACAAACATGATATTTCTGTTTGTATACATGACATTTTATGCACTTGCCTAAAGAAAGGAGTTTGCTTTTCACAAAACCATTTTTACTATGATTTGATTGGTCTATTGCATAGAAATTCCACACCACTTTGTCCGGATATGACTGGATGAAAGGGGAAATATCCGCTTTTGTTTTGGCTAACTCAATCCCAGATATTGCCACAGCCCCTGTGTTTGTGTTTTCTGGATATTATCAAAGGACTTTATTCTTTTGAAACATTTTTTTTCATTAGGGAACATTTAATTTTGTACTGGGAACACTCAGTGGTTCCACATGGAGACACCAGCTCTACACATTCGTATTTTCTAGGAGAAAGCTAGAAGAACTGCGGCAAACAAACATGATATTTCTGTATGTATACATGACATTTTATGCACTTACCTAAAGAAAGGAGTTTGCTTTTCTCCAAAACCATTTTTACTATGATTTGCTTGGTCTATTGCATACAAATTCCACACCACTTTTTCCGGATATGACTGCATGAAACCGGAAATATCCGGTTTTATTTTGGTTAACTCAATCCCAGATATTTCCACAGCCTCTGTGTTTGTGTTTTCTGGATATTACCAATGGTCATTACTGTTTTGAACGTTTTTTTTTTTTAATCAGGGAGCATTTAATTTTGTACAGGGAAACAATCACTGGTTCCACATGCAGAAACCAGTTCATCCTATTCGTGTATTCTAGGGAGAAAACTAGAGGAACTGCGGCAAGCATACATGATATTTCTGTTTGTATACATGACATTTTATGCACTTGCCTAAAGAAAGGAGTTTGCTTTTCTCCAAAACCATTTTTACTATGATTTGCTTGGTCTATTGCATACAAATTCCACACCACTTTGTCCAGATATGACTGCATGAAACCGGAAATATCCGGTTTTGTTTTGGCTAACTCAATCCCAGATATTGCCACAGCCCTGTGTTTGTGTTTTCAGGATATTATCAATGGTCATTATTGTTTGGAACGTATTTTTTTTTTAATCAGGGAGCATTTAGTTTTGTACAGGGAAACAATCACTGGTTCCACATGCAGAAACCAGTTCTTCCTATTCGTGTATTCTTGGGAGAAAACTAGAGGAACTGCGGCAAGCAAACATGATATTTCTGTTTGTATACATGACATTTTATGCACTTGCCTAAAGAAAGGAGTTTGCTTGTCTCCAAAACCATTTTTACTATGATTTGCTTGGTCTATTGCATACAAATTCCAGACCACTTTGTCCGGATATGACTGCATGAAACAGGAAATATCCGATTTTGTTTTGGCTAACTCAATCCCAGATATTGCCACAGCCCCTGTGTTTGTGTTTTCTGGATATTATTAAAGGGCTTTATTGTTTTGAAACATTTTTTTTTATCAGGGAACATTTAATTTTGTACTGGGAAACACTCAGTGGTTCCACATGGAGACACCAGTTCTACGCATACGTATTTTCTAAGCGAGAAACTAGAGGAACTGCGGCAAACAAACATGATATTTCTGTTTGTATACATGACATTTTATGCACTTGCCTAAAGAAAGGACTTTGCTTTTCTCCAAAACCATTTTCACTATGATTTGCTTGGTTTATTGCAAAGAAATTCCACACCACTTTGTCTGGATATGACTGGATGAAAGGGGAAATATCCGGTTTTGTTTTGGCTAACCCAATCCAAGATATTGCCATAGCCCCTGTGTTTGTGTTTTCTGGATATTATCAATGGTCATTATTGTTTTGAACGTTTTTTTTTTAATCAGGGAGCATTTAATTTTGTACAGGGAAACAATCACTGGTTCCACATGCAGAAACCAGTTTTTCTTATTCGTGTATTCTAGGGAGAAAACTAGAGGAACTGCGGCAAACAAACATGATATTTCTGTTAGTATACATGACATTTTATGCACTTGCCTAAAGAAAGGACTTTGCTTTTCTCCAAAACCATTTTTACTATGATATGCTTGGTCTATTGCATATAAATTCCACACCACTTTGTCCGGATATGACTGGATGAAAGGGGAAATATCCGCTTTTGTTTTGGCTAACTCAATCACAGATATTGCGACAGCCTCTGTGTTTGTGTTTTCTGGATCTTATCAAAGGACTTTATTGTTTTGAATGTTTTTTATCAGGGAACATTTAATTTTGTACTGGGAAACTCTAGTTGGTTCCACATGGAGACACCAGCTCTACACATTCGTATTTTCTAGGAGAAAGCTAGAAGAACTGCAGGAAACAAACATGATATTTCTATTTGTATACATGACATTTTATGCACTTGTCCAACGAAAAGATTTTGCTTTTCTCCAAAACCATTTTACTATGATTTGCTTGGTCTATTGCATACAAATTCCACTCCACTTTGTCCGGATATGACTGCATGAAACCGGAAATATCCGGTTTTGTTTTGGCTAACTCAATCCCAGATATTGCCACAGCCCCTGTGTTTGTGTTTTCTGGATATTATCAAAGGATTTTATTGTTTTGAAAGATTTTTTTTTATCAGGGAACATTTAATTTTGTACTGGGAAACCCTCAGTGGTTCCACATGGAGAAACCAGCTCTACACATTCGTATTTTCTAGGAGAAAGCTAGAAGAACTGCGGCAAACAAACATGATATTTCTGTTTGTATACATGACATTTTATGCACCTGCCTAATGAAATGAATTTGCTTTTCTCCAAAACCATTTTTACTATGATTTGCTTGGTCTATTGCATACAAATTCCACACCACTTTGTCCGGATATGACTGGATGAAAGGGGAAATATCCGCTTTTGTTTTGGCTAACTCAATCACAGATATTGCCACAGCCTCTGTGTTTGTGTTTTCTGGATATTATCAATGGTCATTATTGTTTGGAATGTTTTTTTTTAATCTGGGAGCATTTAATTTTGTACAGGGAAACAATCACTGGTTCCTCATGCAGAAACCAGTTCTTCCTATTCGTGTATTCTTGGGAGAAAACTAGAGGAACTGCGGCAAGCAAACATGATATTTCTGTTTGTATACATGATATTTTATACACTTGCCTAAAGAAAGTAGTTTGCTTTTCACAAAACCATTTTTACTATGATTTGCTTGGTCTATTGCATACAAATTCCACACCACTTTGTCCGGATATGACTGCATGAAACCGGAAATATCCGGTTTTGTTTTGGCTAACTCAATCCCAGATTGCCACAGCCTCTGTGTTTGTGTTTTCTGGATATTACCAATGGTCATTATTGTTTGGAACGTTTTTTTTAATCAGTGTGCATTTAATTTTGCACAGGGAAAGAATCACTGGTTCCACATGCAGAAACCAGTTCTTTCTATTCGTGTATTCTAGGGAGAAAACTAGAGGAACTGCGGCAAGCATACATGATATTTCTGTTTGTATACATGACATTTTATGCACTTGCCTAAAGAAAGGAGTTTGCTTTTCTCCAAAACCATTTTTACTATGATTTGCTTGGTCTATTGCATACAAATTCCACACCACTTTGTCCAGATATGACTGCATGAAACCGGAAATATCCGGTTTTGTTTTGGCTAACTCAATCCCAGATATTGCCACAGCCCTGTGTTTGTGTTTTCAGGATATTATCAATGGTCATTATTGTTTGGAACGTATTTTTTTTTTAATCAGGGAGCATTTAGTTTTGTACAGGGAAACAATCACTGGTTCCACATGCAGAAACCAGTTCTTCCTATTCGTGTATTCTTGGGAGAAAACTAGAGGAACTGCGGCAAGCAAACATGATATTTCTGTTTGTATACATGACATTTTATGCACTTGCCTAAAGAAAGGAGTTTGCTTGTCTCCAAAACCATTTTTACTATGATTTGCTTGGTCTATTGCATACAAATTCCAGACCACTTTGTCCGGATATGACTGCATGAAACAGGAAATATCCGATTTTGTTTTGGCTAACTCAATCCCAGATATTGCCACAGCCCCTGTGTTTGTGTTTTCTGGATATTATTAAAGGGCTTTATTGTTTTGAAACATTTTTTTTTATCAGGGAACATTTAATTTTGTACTGGGAAACACTCAGTGGTTCCACATGGAGACACCAGTTCTACGCATACGTATTTTCTAAGCGAGAAACTAGAGGAACTGCGGCAAACAAACATGATATTTCTGTTTGTATACATGACATTTTATGCACTTGCCTAAAGAAAGGACTTTGCTTTTCTCCAAAACCATTTTCACTATGATTTGCTTGGTTTATTGCAAAGAAATTCCACACCACTTTGTCTGGATATGACTGGATGAAAGGGGAAATATCCGGTTTTGTTTTGGCTAACCCAATCCAAGATATTGCCATAGCCCCTGTGTTTGTGTTTTCTGGATATTATCAATGGTCATTATTGTTTTGAACGTTTTTTTTTTAATCAGGGAGCATTTAATTTTGTACAGGGAAACAATCACTGGTTCCACATGCAGAAACCAGTTTTTCTTATTCGTGTATTCTAGGGAGAAAACTAGAGGAACTGCGGCAAACAAACATGATATTTCTGTTAGTATACATGACATTTTATGCACTTGCCTAAAGAAAGGACTTTGCTTTTCTCCAAAACCATTTTTACTATGATATGCTTGGTCTATTGCATATAAATTCCACACCACTTTGTCCGGATATGACTGGATGAAAGGGGAAATATCCGCTTTTGTTTTGGCTAACTCAATCACAGATATTGCGACAGCCTCTGTGTTTGTGTTTTCTGGATCTTATCAAAGGACTTTATTGTTTTGAATGTTTTTTATCAGGGAACATTTAATTTTGTACTGGGAAACTCTAGTTGGTTCCACATGGAGACACCAGCTCTACACATTCGTATTTTCTAGGAGAAAGCTAGAAGAACTGCAGGAAACAAACATGATATTTCTATTTGTATACATGACATTTTATGCACTTGTCCAACGAAAAGATTTTGCTTTTCTCCAAAACCATTTTACTATGATTTGCTTGGTCTATTGCATACAAATTCCACTCCACTTTGTCCGGATATGACTGCATGAAACCGGAAATATCCGGTTTTGTTTTGGCTAACTCAATCCCAGATATTGCCACAGCCCCTGTGTTTGTGTTTTCTGGATATTATCAAAGGATTTTATTGTTTTGAAAGATTTTTTTTTATCAGGGAACATTTAATTTTGTACTGGGAAACCCTCAGTGGTTCCACATGGAGAAACCAGCTCTACACATTCGTATTTTCTAGGAGAAAGCTAGAAGAACTGCGGCAAACAAACATGATATTTCTGTTTGTATACATGACATTTTATGCACCTGCCTAATGAAATGAATTTGCTTTTCTCCAAAACCATTTTTACTATGATTTGCTTGGTCTATTGCATACAAATTCCACACCACTTTGTCCGGATATGACTGGATGAAAGGGGAAATATCCGCTTTTGTTTTGGCTAACTCAATCACAGATATTGCCACAGCCTCTGTGTTTGTGTTTTCTGGATATTATCAATGGTCATTATTGTTTGGAATGTTTTTTTTTAATCTGGGAGCATTTAATTTTGTACAGGGAAACAATCACTGGTTCCTCATGCAGAAACCAGTTCTTCCTATTCGTGTATTCTTGGGAGAAAACTAGAGGAACTGCGGCAAGCAAACATGATATTTCTGTTTGTATACATGATATTTTATACACTTGCCTAAAGAAAGTAGTTTGCTTTTCACAAAACCATTTTTACTATGATTTGCTTGGTCTATTGCATACAAATTCCACACCACTTTGTCCGGATATGACTGCATGAAACCGGAAATATCCGGTTTTGTTTTGGCTAACTCAATCCCAGATTGCCACAGCCTCTGTGTTTGTGTTTTCTGGATATTACCAATGGTCATTATTGTTTGGAACGTTTTTTTTAATCAGTGTGCATTTAATTTTGCACAGGGAAAGAATCACTGGTTCCACATGCAGAAACCAGTTCTTTCTATTCGTGTATTCTAGGGAGAAAACTAGAGGAACTGCGGCAAGCATACATGATATTTCTGTTTGTATACATGACATTTTATGCACTTGCCTAAAGAAAGGAGTTTGCTTTTCTCCAAAACCATTTTTACTATGATTTGCTTGGTCTATTGCATACAAATTCCACACCACTTTGTCCAGATATGACTGCATGAAACCGGAAATATCCGGTTTTGTTTTGGCTAACTCAATCCCAGATATTGCCACAGCCCTGTGTTTGTGTTTTCAGGATATTATCAATGGTCATTATTGTTTGGAACGTATTTTTTTTTTAATCAGGGAGCATTTAGTTTTGTACAGGGAAACAATCACTGGTTCCACATGCAGAAACCAGTTCTTCCTATTCGTGTATTCTTGGGAGAAAACTAGAGGAACTGCGGCAAGCAAACATGATATTTCTGTTTGTATACATGACATTTTATGCACTTGCCTAAAGAAAGGAGTTTGCTTGTCTCCAAAACCATTTTTACTATGATTTGCTTGGTCTATTGCATACAAATTCCAGACCACTTTGTCCGGATATGACTGCATGAAACAGGAAATATCCGATTTTGTTTTGGCTAACTCAATCCCAGATATTGCCACAGCCCCTGTGTTTGTGTTTTCTGGATATTATTAAAGGGCTTTATTGTTTTGAAACATTTTTTTTTATCAGGGAACATTTAATTTTGTACTGGGAAACACTCAGTGGTTCCACATGGAGACACCAGTTCTACGCATACGTATTTTCTAAGCGAGAAACTAGAGGAACTGCGGCAAACAAACATGATATTTCTGTTTGTATACATGACATTTTATGCACTTGCCTAAAGAAAGGACTTTGCTTTTCTCCAAAACCATTTTCACTATGATTTGCTTGGTTTATTGCAAAGAAATTCCACACCACTTTGTCTGGATATGACTGGATGAAAGGGGAAATATCCGGTTTTGTTTTGGCTAACCCAATCCAAGATATTGCCATAGCCCCTGTGTTTGTGTTTTCTGGATATTATCAATGGTCATTATTGTTTTGAACGTTTTTTTTTTAATCAGGGAGCATTTAATTTTGTACAGGGAAACAATCACTGGTTCCACATGCAGAAACCAGTTTTTCTTATTCGTGTATTCTAGGGAGAAAACTAGAGGAACTGCGGCAAACAAACATGATATTTCTGTTAGTATACATGACATTTTATGCACTTGCCTAAAGAAAGGACTTTGCTTTTCTCCAAAACCATTTTTACTATGATATGCTTGGTCTATTGCATATAAATTCCACACCACTTTGTCCGGATATGACTGGATGAAAGGGGAAATATCCGCTTTTGTTTTGGCTAACTCAATCACAGATATTGCGACAGCCTCTGTGTTT
The DNA here is from genome assembly GCF_033115175.1 of Lepus europaeus. Classification (NCBI taxonomy): domain Eukaryota; kingdom Metazoa; phylum Chordata; class Mammalia; order Lagomorpha; family Leporidae; genus Lepus; species Lepus europaeus. The sequence continues at coordinate 42,589,844 of NC_084847.1, read as the reverse complement.
GTGTTTTCTGGATCTTATCAAAGGACTTTATTGTTTTGAATGTTTTTTATCAGGGAACATTTAATTTTGTACTGGGAAACTCTAGTTGGTTCCACATGGAGACACCAGCTCTACACATTCGTATTTTCTAGGAGAAAGCTAGAAGAACTGCAGGAAACAAACATGATATTTCTATTTGTATACATGACATTTTATGCACTTGTCCAACGAAAAGATTTTGCTTTTCTCCAAAACCATTTTACTATGATTTGCTTGGTCTATTGCATACAAATTCCACTCCACTTTGTCCGGATATGACTGCATGAAACCGGAAATATCCGGTTTTGTTTTGGCTAACTCAATCCCAGATATTGCCACAGCCCCTGTGTTTGTGTTTTCTGGATATTATCAAAGGATTTTATTGTTTTGAAAGATTTTTTTTTATCAGGGAACATTTAATTTTGTACTGGGAAACCCTCAGTGGTTCCACATGGAGAAACCAGCTCTACACATTCGTATTTTCTAGGAGAAAGCTAGAAGAACTGCGGCAAACAAACATGATATTTCTGTTTGTATACATGACATTTTATGCACCTGCCTAATGAAATGAATTTGCTTTTCTCCAAAACCATTTTTACTATGATTTGCTTGGTCTATTGCATACAAATTCCACACCACTTTGTCCGGATATGACTGGATGAAAGGGGAAATATCCGCTTTTGTTTTGGCTAACTCAATCACAGATATTGCCACAGCCTCTGTGTTTGTGTTTTCTGGATATTATCAATGGTCATTATTGTTTGGAATGTTTTTTTTTAATCTGGGAGCATTTAATTTTGTACAGGGAAACAATCACTGGTTCCTCATGCAGAAACCAGTTCTTCCTATTCGTGTATTCTTGGGAGAAAACTAGAGGAACTGCGGCAAGCAAACATGATATTTCTGTTTGTATACATGATATTTTATACACTTGCCTAAAGAAAGTAGTTTGCTTTTCACAAAACCATTTTTACTATGATTTGCTTGGTCTATTGCATACAAATTCCACACCACTTTGTCCGGATATGACTGCATGAAACCGGAAATATCCGGTTTTGTTTTGGCTAACTCAATCCCAGATTGCCACAGCCTCTGTGTTTGTGTTTTCTGGATATTACCAATGGTCATTATTGTTTGGAACGTTTTTTTTAATCAGTGTGCATTTAATTTTGCACAGGGAAAGAATCACTGGTTCCACATGCAGAAACCAGTTCTTTCTATTCGTGTATTCTAGGGAGAAAACTAGAGGAACTGCGGCAAGCATACATGATATTTCTGTTTGTATACATGACATTTTATGCACTTGCCTAAAGAAAGGAGTTTGCTTTTCTCCAAAACCATTTTTACTATGATTTGCTTGGTCTATTGCATACAAATTCCACACCACTTTGTCCAGATATGACTGCATGAAACCGGAAATATCCGGTTTTGTTTTGGCTAACTCAATCCCAGATATTGCCACAGCCCTGTGTTTGTGTTTTCAGGATATTATCAATGGTCATTATTGTTTGGAACGTATTTTTTTTTTAATCAGGGAGCATTTAGTTTTGTACAGGGAAACAATCACTGGTTCCACATGCAGAAACCAGTTCTTCCTATTCGTGTATTCTTGGGAGAAAACTAGAGGAACTGCGGCAAGCAAACATGATATTTCTGTTTGTATACATGACATTTTATGCACTTGCCTAAAGAAAGGAGTTTGCTTGTCTCCAAAACCATTTTTACTATGATTTGCTTGGTCTATTGCATACAAATTCCAGACCACTTTGTCCGGATATGACTGCATGAAACAGGAAATATCCGATTTTGTTTTGGCTAACTCAATCCCAGATATTGCCACAGCCCCTGTGTTTGTGTTTTCTGGATATTATTAAAGGGCTTTATTGTTTTGAAACATTTTTTTTTTATCAGGGAACATTTAATTTTGTACTGGGAAACACTCAGTGGTTCCACATGGAGACACCAGTTCTACGCATACGTATTTTCTAAGCGAGAAACTAGAGGAACTGCGGCAAACAAACATGATATTTCTGTTTGTATACATGACATTTTATGCATTTGCGTAAAGAAAGGACTTTGCTTTTCTCCAAAACCATTTTCACTATGATTTGCTTGGTTTATTGCAAAGAAATTCCACACCACTTTGTCTGGATATGACTGGATGAAAGGGGAAATATCCGGTTTTGTTTTGGCTAACCCAATCCAAGATATTGCCATAGCCCCTGTGTTTGTGTTTTCTGGATATTATCAATGGTCATTATTGTTTTGAACGTTTTTTTTTTAATCAGGGAGCATTTAATTTTGTACAGGGAAACAATCACTGGTTCCACATGCAGAAACCAGTTTTTCTTATTCGTGTATTCTAGGGAGAAAACTAGAGGAACTGCGGCAAACAAACATGATATTTCTGTTAGTATACATGACATTTTATGCACTTGCCTAAAGAAAGGACTTTGCTTTTCTCCAAAACCATTTTTACTATGATATGCTTGGTCTATTGCATATAAATTCCACACCACTTTGTCCGGATATGACTGGATGAAAGGGGAAATATCCGCTTTTGTTTTGGCTAACTCAATCACAGATATTGCGACAGCCTCTGTGTTTGTGTTTTCTGGATCTTATCAAAGGACTTTATTGTTTTGAATGTTTTTTATCAGGGAACATTTAATTTTGTACTGGGAAACTCTAGTTGGTTCCACATGGAGACACCAGCTCTACACATTCGTATTTTCTAGGAGAAAGCTAGAAGAACTGCAGGAAACAAACATGATATTTCTATTTGTATACATGACATTTTATGCACTTGTCCAACGAAAAGATTTTGCTTTTCTCCAAAACCATTTTACTATGATTTGCTTGGTCTATTGCATACAAATTCCACTCCACTTTGTCCGGATATGACTGCATGAAACCGGAAATATCCGGTTTTGTTTTGGCTAACTCAATCCCAGATATTGCCACAGCCCCTGTGTTTGTGTTTTCTGGATATTATCAAAGGATTTTATTGTTTTGAAAGATTTTTTTTTATCAGGGAACATTTAATTTTGTACTGGGAAACCCTCAGTGGTTCCACATGGAGAAACCAGCTCTACACATTCGTATTTTCTAGGAGAAAGCTAGAAGAACTGCGGCAAACAAACATGATATTTCTGTTTGTATACATGACATTTTATGCACCTGCCTAATGAAATGAATTTGCTTTTCTCCAAAACCATTTTTACTATGATTTGCTTGGTCTATTGCATACAAATTCCACACCACTTTGTCCGGATATGACTGGATGAAAGGGGAAATATCCGCTTTTGTTTTGGCTAACTCAATCACAGATATTGCCACAGCCTCTGTGTTTGTGTTTTCTGGATATTATCAATGGTCATTATTGTTTGGAATGTTTTTTTTTTAATCTGGGAGCATTTAATTTTGTACAGGGAAACAATCACTGGTTCCTCATGCAGAAACCAGTTCTTCCTATTCGTGTATTCTTGGGAGAAAACTAGAGGAACTGCGGCAAGCAAACATGATATTTCTGTTTGTATACATGATATTTTATACACTTGCCTAAAGAAATTAGTTTGCTTTTCACAAAACCATTTTTACTATGATTTGCTTGGTCTATTGCATACAAATTCCACACCACTTTGTCCGGATATGACTGCATGAAACCGGAAATATCCGGTTTTGTTTTGGCTAACTCAATCCCAGATTGCCACAGCCTCTGTGTTTGTGTTTTCTGGATATTACCAATGGTCATTATTGTTTGGAACGTTTTTTTTAATCAGTGTGCATTTAATTTTGCACAGGGAAAGAATCACTGGTTCCACATGCAGAAACCAGTTCTTTCTATTCGTGTATTCTAGGGAAAAAACTAGAGGAACTGCGGCAAACAAACATGATATTTCTGTTTGTATACATGACATTTTATGCACTTGCCTAAAGAAAGGAGTTTGCTTTTCTCCAAAACCATTTTTACTATGATTTGCTTGGTCTATTGCATACAAATTCCACACCACTTTGTCCGGATATGACTGCATGAAACCGGAAATATCCGGTTTTGTTTTGGCTAACTCAATCCCAGATTGCCACAGACTCTGTGTTTGTGTTTTCTGGATATTATCAATGGTCATTATTGTTTTGAATTTTTTTTTATCAGGGAACATTTAATTTTGTACTGGGAAACCCTCAGTCGTTCCACATGGAGACACCAGCTCTACACATTCGTATTTTCTAGGAGAAAGCTAGAAGAACTGCGGCAAACAAACATGATATTTCTGTTTGTATACATGACATTTTATGCACCTGCCTAATGAAATCACTTTGCTTTTCTCCAAAACCATTTTTACTATGATTTGCTTGGTCTATTGCATACAAATTCCACACCACTTTGTCCGGATATGACTGGATGAAAGGGGAAATATCCGCTTTTGTTTTGGCTAACTCAATCACAGATATTGCGAAAGCCTCTGTGTTTCTGTTTTCTGGATATTATCAAAGGACTTTATTGTTTTGAATGTTTTTATCAGGGAACATTTAATTTTGTACTGGGAAACTCTAATTGGTTCCACATAGAGACACCAGCTCTACACATTCGTATTTTCTAGGAGAAAGCTAGAAGAACTGCGGCAAACAAACATGATATTTCTGTTTGTATACATGACATTTTATGCACTTGCCTAAAGAAAGTAGTTTGCTTTTCACAAAACCATTTTTACTATGATTTGCTTGGTCTATTGCATACAAATTCCACACCACTTTGTCCGGATATGACTGCATGAAACCGGAAATATCCGGTTTTGTTTTGGCTAACTCAATCCCAGATTGCCACAGCCTCTGTGTTTGTGTTTTCTGGATATTACCAATGGTCATTATTGTTTTGAATGTTTTTTTTAATCAGTGTGCATTTAATTTTGCACAGGGAAAGAATCACTGGTTCCACATGCAGAAACCAGTTCTTTCTATTCATGTATTCTAGGGAAAAAACTAGAGGAACTGCGGCAAACAAACATGATATTTCTGTTTGTATACATGATATTTTATGCACTTGCCTAAAGAAAGGACTTTGCTTTTCTCCAAAACCATTTTACTATGATTTGCTTGGTCTATTGCATACAAATTCCACACCACTTTGTCCGGATATGACTGGATGAAAGGGGAAATATCCGCTTTTGTTTTGGCTAACTCCATCACAGATATTGCCACAGCCTCTGTGTTTGTGTTTTCTGGATATTATCAAAGGACTTTATTGTTTTGAATGTTTTTTATCAGGGAACATTTAATTTTGTACTGGGAAACTCTAATTGGTTCCACATGGAGACACCAGCTCTACACATTCGTATTTTCTAGTAGAAAGCTAGAAGAACTGCGGCAAACAAACATGATATTTCTGTTTGTATACATGACATTTTATGCACTTTTCCAACGAAAAGACTTTGCTTTTCTCCAAAACCATTTTTACTATGATTTGCTTGGTCTATTGCATACAAATTCCACACCACTTTGTCCAGATATGACTGCATGAAACCGGAAATATCCGGTTTTGTTTTGGCTAACTCAATCCCAGATATTGCCACAGCCCCTGTGTTTGTGCTTTGTGGATATTATCAATGGACATTATTGTTTTGAATGTTTTTTTTTTATCAGGGAACATTTAATTTTGTACTGGGAAACACTCAGTGGTTCCACATGGAGACACCAGCTCTACACATTCGTATTTTCTAAGCGAGGAACTAGAGGAACTGCTGCAAACAAACATGATATTTCTGTTAGTATACATGACATTTTATCCACTTGCCTAAAGAAAGGACTTTGCTTTTCTCCAAAACCATTTTTACTATGATATGCTTGGTCTATTGCATATAAATTCCACACCACTTTGTCCGGATATGACTGGATGAAAGGGGAAATATCCGCTTTTGTTTTGGCTAACTCAATCACAGATATTGCGACAGCCTCTGTGTTTGTGTTTTCTGGATCTTATCAAAGGACTTTATTGTTTTGAATGTTTTTTATCAGGGAACATTTAATTTTGTACTGGGAAACTCTAGTTGGTTCCACATGGAGACACCAGCTCTACACATTCGTATTTTCTAGGAGAAAGCTAGAAGAACTGCAGGAAACAAACATGATATTTCTATTTGTATACATGACATTTTATGCACTTGTCCAACGAAAAGATTTTGCTTTTCTCCAAAACCATTTTACTATGATTTGCTTGGTCTATTGCATACAAATTCCACTCCACTTTGTCCGGATATGACTGCATGAAACCGGAAATATCCGGTTTTGTTTTGGCTAACTCAATCCCAGATATTGCCACAGCCCCTGTGTTTGTGTTTTCTGGATATTATCAAAGGATTTTATTGTTTTGAAAGATTTTTTTTTATCAGGGAACATTTAATTTTGTACTGGGAAACCCTCAGTGGTTCCACATGGAGAAACCAGCTCTACACATTCGTATTTTCTAGGAGAAAGCTAGAAGAACTGCGGCAAACAAACATGATATTTCTGTTTGTATACATGACATTTTATGCACCTGCCTAATGAAATGAATTTGCTTTTCTCCAAAACCATTTTTACTATGATTTGCTTGGTCTATTGCATACAAATTCCACACCACTTTGTCCGGATATGACTGGATGAAAGGGGAAATATCCGCTTTTGTTTTGGCTAACTCAATCACAGATATTGCCACAGCCTCTGTGTTTGTGTTTTCTGGATATTATCAATGGTCATTATTGTTTGGAATGTTTTTTTTTTAATCTGGGAGCATTTAATTTTGTACAGGGAAACAATCACTGGTTCCTCATGCAGAAACCAGTTCTTCCTATTCGTGTATTCTTGGGAGAAAACTAGAGGAACTGCGGCAAGCAAACATGATATTTCTGTTTGTATACATGATATTTTATACACTTGCCTAAAGAAATTAGTTTGCTTTTCACAAAACCATTTTTACTATGATTTGCTTGGTCTATTGCATACAAATTCCACACCACTTTGTCCGGATATGACTGCATGAAACCGGAAATATCCGGTTTTGTTTTGGCTAACTCAATCCCAGATTGCCACAGCCTCTGTGTTTGTGTTTTCTGGATATTACCAATGGTCATTATTGTTTGGAACGTTTTTTTTAATCAGTGTGCATTTAATTTTGCACAGGGAAAGAATCACTGGTTCCACATGCAGAAACCAGTTCTTTCTATTCGTGTATTCTAGGGAAAAAACTAGAGGAACTGCGGCAAACAAACATGATATTTCTGTTTGTATACATGACATTTTATGCACTTGCCTAAAGAAAGGAGTTTGCTTTTCTCCAAAACCATTTTTACTATGATTTGCTTGGTCTATTGCATACAAATTCCACACCACTTTGTCCGGATATGACTGCATGAAACCGGAAATATCCGGTTTTGTTTTGGCTAACTCAATCCCAGATTGCCACAGACTCTGTGTTTGTGTTTTCTGGATATTATCAATGGTCATTATTGTTTTGAATTTTTTTTTATCAGGGAACATTTAATTTTGTACTGGGAAACCCTCAGTCGTTCCACATGGAGACACCAGCTCTACACATTCGTATTTTCTAGGAGAAAGCTAGAAGAACTGCGGCAAACAAACATGATATTTCTGTTTGTATACATGACATTTTATGCACCTGCCTAATGAAATCACTTTGCTTTTCTCCAAAACCATTTTTACTATGATTTGCTTGGTCTATTGCATACAAATTCCACACCACTTTGTCCGGATATGACTGGATGAAAGGGGAAATATCCGCTTTTGTTTTGGCTAACTCAATCACAGATATTGCGAAAGCCTCTGTGTTTCTGTTTTCTGGATATTATCAAAGGACTTTATTGTTTTGAATGTTTTTTATCAGGGAACATTTAATTTTGTACTGGGAAACTCTAATTGGTTCCACATAGAGACACCAGCTCTACACATTCGTATTTTCTAGGAGAAAGCTAGAAGAACTGCGGCAAACAAACATGATATTTCTGTTTGTATACATGACATTTTATGCACTTGCCTAAAGAAAGTAGTTTGCTTTTCACAAAACCATTTTTACTATGATTTGCTTGGTCTATTGCATACAAATTCCACACCACTTTGTCCGGATATGACTGCATGAAACCGGAAATATCCGGTTTTGTTTTGGCTAACTCAATCCCAGATTGCCACAGCCTCTGTGTTTGTGTTTTCTGGATATTACCAATGGTCATTATTGTTTTGAATGTTTTTTTTAATCAGTGTGCATTTAATTTTGCACAGGGAAAGAATCACTGGTTCCACATGCAGAAACCAGTTCTTTCTATTCATGTATTCTAGGGAAAAAACTAGAGGAACTGCGGCAAACAAACATGATATTTCTGTTTGTATACATGATATTTTATGCACTTGCCTAAAGAAAGGACTTTGCTTTTCTCCAAAACCATTTTACTATGATTTGCTTGGTCTATTGCATACAAATTCCACACCACTTTGTCCGGATATGACTGGATGAAAGGGGAAATATCCGCTTTTGTTTTGGCTAACTCCATCACAGATATTGCCACAGCCTCTGTGTTTGTGTTTTCTGGATATTATCAAAGGACTTTATTGTTTTGAATGTTTTTTATCAGGGAACATTTAATTTTGTACTGGGAAACTCTAGTTGGTTCCACATGGAGACACCAGCTCTACACATTCGTATTTTCTAGTAGAAAGCTAGAAGAACTGCGGCAAACAAACATGATATTTCTGTTTGTATACATGACATTTTATGCACTTTTCCAACGAAAAGACTTTGCTTTTCTCCAAAACCATCTTTACTATGATTTGCTTGGTCTATTGCATACAAATTCCACACCACTTTGTCCAGATATGACTGCATGAAACCGGAAATATCCGGTTTTGTTTTGGCTAACTCAATCCCAGATATTGCCACAGCCCCTGTGTTTGTGCTTTGTGGATATTATCAATGGACATTATTGTTTTGAATGTTTTTTTTTTATCAGGGAACATTTAATTTTGTACTGGGAAACACTCAGTGGTTCCACATGGAGACACCAGCTCTACACATTCGTATTTTCTAAGCGAGGAACTAGAGGAACTGCTGCAAACAAACATGATATTTCTGTTAGTATACATGACATTTTATCCACTTGCCTAAAGAAAGGACTTTGCTTTTCTCCAAAACCATTTTTACTATGATTTTCTTGGTCTATTGCATACAAATTCCACAGCACTTTGTCCAGATATGACTGCATGAAACCGGAAATATCCGGTTTTTTTTTTGCCAACTCAATCCCAGATTGCCAGAGCCTCTGTGTTTGTGTTTTCTGGATATTATCAATGGTCATTATTGTTTTGAAAATTTTTTTTATCAGGGAACATTTAATCTTCTACTGGGAAACACTCAGTGGTTCCACATGGAGACACCAGCTCTACACATTCGTATTTTCTAAGCGAGAAACTAGAGGAACTCCGGCAAACAAACATGATATTACTGTTAGTATACACGACATTTTATGCACTTGTCCAACGAAAAGACTTTGCTTTTCTCCAAAACCATTTTTACTATGATTTGCTTGGTCTATTGCATACGAATTCCACACCACTTTGTCCGGATATGACTGCAGGAAACCAGAAATATCCGGTTTTGTTTTGGCTAACTCAATCCCAGATATTGCCACAGCCTCTGTGTTTGTGTTTTCTGGATATTACCAATGGTCATTATTGTTTTGAAAGTTTATTTTTCATCAGGGAACATTTAATTTTGTTCTGGGAAACACTCAGTGGTTCCACATGGAGACATCAGCTCTACACATTCGTATTTTCTCAGCGAGAAACTAGAGGAACTGCGGCAAACAAACAGGATATTTCTGTTTGTATACATGACATTTTATGCACTTGCCTAAAGAAAGGACTTTGCTTTTCTCCAAAACCATTTTTACTATGATTTGCTTTGTCTATTGCATGCAAATTCCACAGCACTTTGTCCAGATATGACTGCATGAAACCGGAAATAACCGGTTTTGTTTTGGCTAACTCAATCCCAGATATTGCCACAGCCCCTGTGTTTGTGCTTTGTGGATATTATCAATGGACATTATTGTTTTGAAAGTTTTTTTTTTATCAGGGAACATTTAATTTTGTACTGGGAAACAATCAGTGGTTCCACATGGAGACACAAGCTCTACACATTCGCATTTTCTAAGCGAGAAACTAGAGGAACTACGGCAAACAAACATGATATTTCTGTTTGTATACATGACATTTTATCCACTTGCCTAAAGAAAGGACTTTGCTTTTCTCCAAAACCATTTTTACTATGATTTTCTTGGTCTATTGCATACAAATTCCACAGCACTTCGTCCAGATATGACTGCATGAAACCGGAAATATCCGGTTGTCTTTTGGCTAACTCAATCCCAGATTGCCAGAGCCTCTGTGTTTGTGTTTTCTGGATATTATCAATGGTCATTATTGTTTTGAAAAATTTTTTTTATCAGGGAACATTTAATCTTGTACTGGGAAACCCTCAGTTTTACCACATGGAGACATCAGCTCTACAAATTCGTATTTTCTAAGCGAGAAACTAGAGGAACTGCGGCAAACAAACATGATATTTCTGTTTGTATACATGACATTTTATGCACTTGTCCAACGAAAAGACTTTGCTTTTCTCCAAAACCATTTTTACTATGATTTGCTTGGTCTATTGCATACAAATTCCACACCACTTTGTCCGGATATGACTGCATGAAACCGGAAATATCTGGTTTTTTTTGGCTAACTCAATCGCAGATATTGCCACAGCCCCTGTGTTTGTGCTTTGTGGATATTATCAATGGTCATTATTGTTTGGAACATTTTTTTTTTAATCAGGGAGCATTTAATTTTGTACAGGGAAACAATCTCTGGTTCCACATGCAGAAACCAGTTCTTCCTATTCGTGTATTCTAGGGAGAAAACTAGAGGAACTGCGGCAAACAAACATGATATTTCTGTTTGTATACATGATATTTTATGCACTTGTCCAACGAAAAAACTTTGCTTTTCTCCAAAACCATTTTTGCTATGATTTGCTTGGTCTATTGCATACAAATTCCACACCACTTTGTCCAGATATGACTGCATGAAACCGGAAATATCCGGTTTTGTTTTGGCTAACTCAATCCCAGATATTGCCACAGCCCCTGTGTTTGTGCTTTGTGGATATTATCAATGGACGTTATTGTTTTGAAAGTTTTTTTTTATCAGGGAACATTTAATTTTGTACTGGGAAACACTCAGTGGTTCCACATGGAGACACCAGCTCTACACATTCGTATTTTCTAAGCGAGGAACTAGAGGAACTGCGGCAAACAAACATGATATTTCTGTTAGTATACATGACATTTTATCCACTTGCCTAAAGAAAGGACTTTGCTTTTCTCCAAAACCATTTTTACTATGATTTTCTTGGTCTATTGCATACAAATTCCACAGCACTTTGTCCAGATATGACTGCATGAAACCGGAAATATCCGGTTTTTTTTTTGCTAACTCAATCCCAGATTGCCAGAGCCTCTGTGTTTGTGTTTTCTGGATATTATCAATGGTCATTATTGTTTTGAAAATTTTTTTTATCAGGGAACATTTAATCTTGTACTGGGAAACACTCAGTGGTTCCACATGGAGACACCAGCTCTACACATTCGTATTTTCTAAGCGAGAAACTAGAGGAACTCCGGCAAACAAACATGATATTACTGTTAGTATACACGACATTTTATGCACTTGTCCAACGAAAAGACTTTGCTTTTCTCCAAAACCATTTTTACTATGATTTGCTTGGTCTATTGCATACGAATTACAAAGCACTTTGTCCGGATATGACTGCAGGAAACCAGAAATATCCGGTTTTGTTTTGGCTAACTCAATCCCAGATATTGCCACAGCCTCTGTGTTTGTGTTTTCTGGATATTACCAATGGTCATTATTGTTTTGAAAGTTTATTTTTCATCAGGGAACATTTAATTTTGTTCTGGGAAACACTCAGTGGTTCCACATGGAGACATCAGCTCTACACATTCGTATTTTCTCAGCGAGAAACTAGAGGAACTGCGGCAAAGAAAGATGATATTTCTGTTTGTATACATGACATTTTATGCACTTGCCTAAAGAAAGGACTTTGCTTTTCTCCAAAACCATTTTTACTATGATTTGCTTTGTCTATTGCATGCAAATTCCACAGCACTTTGTCCAGATATGACTGCATGAAACCGGAAATAACCGGTTTTGTTTTGGCTAACTCAATCCCAGATATTGCCACAGCCCCTGTGTTTGTGCTTTGTGGATATTATCAATGGACATTATTGTTTTGAAAGTTTTTTTTTTATCAGGGAACATTTAATTTTGTACTGGGAAACAATCAGTGGTTCCACATGGAGACACAATCTCTACACATTCGCATTTTCTAAGCGAGAAACTAGAGGAACTGCGGCAAACAAACATGATATTTCTGTTTGTATACATGACATTTTATCCACTTGCCTAAAGAAAGGACTTTGCTTTTCTCCAAAACCATTTTTACTATGATTTTCTTGGTCTATTGCATACAAATTCCACAGCACTTCGTCCAGATATGACTGCATGAAACCGGAAATATCCGGTTGTCTTTTGGCTAACTCAATCCCAGATTGCCAGAGCCTCTGTGTTTGTGTTTTCTGGATATTATCAATGGTCATTATTGTTTTGAAAAATTTTTTTTATCAGGGAACATTTAATCTTGTACTGGGAAACACTCAGTGGTTCCACATGGAGACACCAGCTCTACACATTCGTATTTTCTAAGCGAGAAACTAGAGGAACTGCGGCAAACAAACAGGATATTTCTGTTAGTATACACGACATTTTATGCACTTGTCCAACGAAAAGACTTTGCTTTTCTCCAAAACCATTTTTACTATGATTTGCTTGGTCTATTGCATACAAATTCCACACCACTTTGTCCGGATATGACTACAGGAAACCAGAAATATCCGGTTTTGTTTTGGCTAACTCAATCCCAGATATTGCCACAGCCTCTGTGTTTGTGTTTTCTGGATATTACCAATGGTCATTATTGTTTTGAAAGTTTTTTTTTTCATCAGGGAACATTTAATTTTGTTCTGGGAAACACTCAGTGGTTCCACATGGAGACACCAGCTCTACACATTCGTATTTTCTAAGCGAGAAACTAGAGGAACTGCGGCAAACAAACATGATATTTCTGTTTGTATACATGATATTTTATGCACTTGCCTAAAGAAAGGACTTTGCTTTTCACAAAACCATTTTTACTATGATTTGCTTGGTCTATTGCATACAAATTCCACACCACTTTGTCCGGATATGACTGCATGAAACCGGAAATATCCGGTTTTCTTTTGGCTAATTCAATTCCAGATTGCCACAGCCTCTGTGTTTGTGTTTTCTGGATATTACAAATGGTCATTACTGTTTTGAAAGTTTTTTTTTCATCAGGGAACATTTAATTTTGTTCTGGGAAACACTCAGTGGTTCCACATGGAGACATCAGCTCTACACATTTGTATTTTCTAAGCGAGAAACTAGAGGAACTGTGGCAAACCAATATGATATTTCTGTTTGTATACATGACATTTTATGCACTTGCTTAAAGAAAGGATTTTGCTTTTCTCCAAAACCATTTTTACTATGATTTGCTTGGTCTATTGCATACAAATTCCACACCACTTTGTCCGGATATGACTGCATGAAACCGGAAATATCCGGTTTTGTTTTGGCTAACTCAATCCCAGATTGCCACAGCCTCTGTGTTTGTGTTTTCTGGATATTATCAATGGTCATTATTGTTCGGAACGTTTTATTTTTAACCGGGAGCATTTAATTTTGTACTGGGAAACAATCACTGCTTCCAAATGCAGAAACCAGTTCTTCCTATTCATGTATTCTAGGGAGAAAACTAGAGGAACTGCGGCAAACAAACATGATATTTCTGTTTGTATACATGACATTTTATGCACTTGTCCAACGAAAAGACTTTGCTTTTCTCCAAAACCATTTTTACTATGATTTTCTTGGTCGATTGCATACAAATTCCACACCACTTTGTCCGGATATGACTGCATGAAACCGGAAATATCCGGTTTTGTTTTGTCTAACTCAGTCCCAGATTGCCACAGCCTCTGTGTTTGTGTTTCTGGATATCACCAATGGTCATTATTGTTTTGAAACTTTTTTTTTCATCAGGGAACATTTAATTTTGTTCTGGAAACACTCAGTGGTTCCACATGTAGACACCAGCTCTAAACATTTGTATTTTCTACCGAGAATGCTAGAGGAACTGCAGCAAACAAATATGATATTTCTGTTTGTGATTTCTGGATACTATCAATGGTCATTATTGCTTGGAACATTTTTTTTAATCAGGGAGCATTTAATTTTGTACAGGGAAACAATCACTGGATCCACATGCAGAAACCAGTTCTTCCTATTCGTGTATTCTAGGGAAAAAACTAGAGCTACTGCGGCAAGCAAACATGATATTTCTGTTTGTATACATGACATTTTATGCACTTGCCTAAAGAAAGGACTTTGCTTTTCTCCAAAACCATTTTTACTATGATTTTCTCGGTTCATTGCATAGGAAGTCCATAGCATTTTTCCGGATATGACTTGATGAAACCGGAAATATCCGGTTTTATTTTGGCTAACTCAATCCCAGATATTGCCCCAGCCCCTGTGTTTGTGTTTTCTGGATATTATCAATGGTCATTATTGTTTTGAAAGTTTTTTTTTATCAGGGAACATTTAATTTGGTACTGGGAAAAACTCAGTGCTTCCACATGGAGACATCAGCTCTACACACTCGTATTTTCTAAGCGAGAAACTAGAGGAACTGCGGCAAGCAAACATGATATTACTGTTTGTATACATGGCATTTTATGCACTTGCCTAACGAAAAAACTTTGCTTTGCTCCAAAACCATTTTTACTATGATTTGCTTGGTCTATTGCATACAAATTCCACACCACTTTGTCCGGATATGACTGCATGAAACCGGAAATATCCGGTTTTGTTTTGGCTAACTCAATCCCAGATATTGCCACAGCCCCTGTGTTTGTGCTTTGTGGATATTATCAATGGACATTATTGTTTTGAAAGTTTTTTTTTTTTTATCAGGGAACATTTAATTTTGTACTGGGAAACACTCAGTGGTTCCACATGGAGACACAAGCTCTACACATTCGCATTTTCGAAGCGAGAAACTAGAGGAACTGCGGCAAACAAAGATGATATTTCTGTTTGTATACATGACATTTTATGCACTTTTCGAAGGAAAAGACTTTGCTTTTCTCCAAAACCATTTTTACTATGATTTTCTCAGTCCATTGCATAGGAATTCCACACCACTTTGTCCGGATATGACTGCATGAAACCGGAAAGATCCGGTTTTCTTTTGACTAACTCAATCCCAGATATTGCCACAGCACCTGTGCTTGTGTTTTCTGGATATTATCAATGGTCATTATTGCTTTGAACGTTTTTTTTTTAATCAGGGAGCATTTAATTTTGTACAGGGAAACAATCACTGGTTCCACATACAGAAACAAGTTCTTCCAATTTGTGTATTCCAGGGAGAAAACTAGAGGAACTGCGGCAAACAAACATGATATTTCTGTTTGTATACATGACATTTTATGCACTTCCCTAAAGAAAAGACTTTGCTTTTCTCCAAAACCATTTTTACTATGATTTTCTCAGTCCATTGCATAGGAATTCCACACCACTTTTTCCGGATATGAATGGATGAAACCGGAAATATCCGTTTTTCTTTTGGCTAACTCAATCCCAGATATTGCCACAGACCCTGTGTTTGTGTTTTCTGGATATTATGAAAGGACTTTATTGTTTTGAAACTTTTTTTTATCAGGGAACATTTAATTTTGTACTGGGAAACTCTAATTGGTTCCACATGGAGACACCAGCTCTACACATTCGTATTTTCTAAGCGAGAAACTAGAGGAAATGCGGTAAGCAAACATGATATTACTGTTTGTATACATGACATTTTATGCACTTGCCTAAAGAAAGAACTTTGCTTTTCTCCAAAACCATTTTTACTATGATTTGCTTGGTCTATTGCATATAAATTCCACACCACTTTGTCCGGATGTGACAGCATGAAACCGGAAATATCCGGTTTTGTTTTGGCTAACTCAATCCCAGATATTGCCACAGCCCCTGTGTTTGTATTTTCTGGATATTATCAATTTACTTTATTGTTTTCAAAATTATTTTTATCAGGGAACATTTAATTTTGTACTGGCAAACACTCAGTGGTTCCACATGGAGACACCAGCTCTACACATTCGTATTTTCTAAGCAAGAAACTAGAGGAACTGCGGCAAAGAAAGATGATATTTCTGTTTGTATACATGACATTTTATGCACTTGTCTAACGAAAAGACTTTGCTTTTCTCCAAAACCATTTTTACTATGATTTTCTCGTTGCATAGGAATTCCACACCATTTTTTCCGGATATGAATGGATGAAACCGGAAATATCCGGTTTTCTTTTGGCTAACTCAATCCCAGATATTGCCAAAGCCCCTGTGTTTGTGTTTTTTGGATATTATGAAAGGACTTTATTGTTTTGAATGTTTTTTATCAGGGAACATTTAATTTTGTACTGGGAAACTCTAATTGGTTCCACATGCAGACACCAGCTCTACACATTCTTATTTTCTAAGCGAGAAACTAGAGGTACTGCGGCAAGCAAACATGATATTACTGTTTGTATACATGACATTTTATGCACTTGTGTAACGAAAAGACTTTGCTTTTCTCTAAAACCATTTTTACTATGATTTTCTTGGTCCACTGCATAGGAATTCCACACCACTTTGTAGGTATATGACTGGATGAAAGGCGAAATATCCACTTGTGTTTTTGCTAACTCAATCCCAGATGTTGCCACACCCCTGAGTTTGTGTTTTCTGGATATTATCAATGGACATTATTTTTTTGAAAGTTTTTTTTATCAGGGAACATTTAATTTTATACTGGGAAACTCTAATGGGTTCCACATGGAGACACCAGCTCTACACATTCGTATTTTCTAGGAGAAACCTAGAGGAACTGCGGCAAACAAACATGATATTTCTGTTTGTATATATGATATTTTAATTTTGTACTGGGAAATAGTCACTGCTTCCTCATGCAGAAATCAGCTCTACACTTTCATATTTTCTTGGAGAAAGGTAGAGGAACTACAGCAAGCAAACATGATATTTCTGTTTGTATAGGTGACATTCTATGCACTTTCCTAACGAAAAGAATTTTTTTTTTCCAAAACCATTTTTACTGTGATTTTCTCGGTCCATTGCATAGGATTTCCACAGCACTTTGACCGGATATGACTGGATGAAAAGGGAAATATCCGGTATTGTTTTGGCTAACTCAATAACAGATATTGCCACAGCAACTGTGTTTGTGTTTTTTTTTTATATTATCGAATGACTTTATTGTTTTGAGAGATTTTTTTTAATCAGGGAACATTTAATTTTGTACTGGGAAACACTCAGGGCTTCCACATGGAGAAACCAGCTCTATACATTCGTATTTTCTAGGAAAAAGCTAGAGGAACTTCGGCACACAAATATGATATTTCTGTTTGCATACATGACATTTTATGCACCTGCCTAATGAAAATACTTTGCTTTTCTCCAAAACCAGTTTCACCGTAATTTTCTCAGTCCATTGCAAATGAATTCCACACCACTTTGTCCGGATATGACTGGATGAAACCAGAAATATCTGGTTTTGGTTTGGCTAACTCAATCACAGATATTGCCACAGCCCTTCTGTTTGTATTTTCTGGATATTATCAATGGTCATTATTGTTTTGAAAGTTTTTTTTTTTTATCAGGGAACATTTAATTTTGTACTGGGAAACTCTCAGTGGTTCCACATGGAGAAACCAGCTCTACACATTCGTATTTTTTAGTGAGAATGCTAGAGGAACTGCGGCAAACAAACATGATATTTCTGTTTGTATACATGACATTCTATGCACTTGAATAACGAAAGACTTTTTTTTTTCTCAAAAACCATTTTTACTGTGATTTTCTCAGTCCATTGCATAGGATTTCCACAGCACTTTGTCCGGATATGACTGGATGAAACAGGAAATATCCGGTTTAATTTTGGCTAACTTAATAGCAGACATTGACACAGATCCTGTGGTTGTGTTTTCTGGATATTATCGAATAAATTTATTGTTTTGAAAGTTTTTTTTAATCAGGGAACATTTAATTTTGTTCTAGGAAACACTGGTTCCAGATGGAGACAACAGCTCTACACATTCGTATTTTCTAGGAGAAACCTAGAGGAACTGCGGCAAACAAACATGATATTTCTGTTAGTATACATGACATTTTATGCACTTGCCTAACGAAAAGCTTTGCTTTTCTCTAAAACCATTTTTACTGTTAGTTTCTCCATCCATTACATACAAATTGCACTCCACTTTGTCCGGACATGACTGGATGAAACCTGAAATATCCGGTTTTGGTTTCTCTAACTCAATCCCAGATATTGCCACAGCCCCTGTGTTTGTGTTTTCTGGATATTATCGAAGGACTTTATTGTTTTGAAAGTTTTTTTATTAATCAGGGAACATTTAATTTTTTACTGGGAAACTCTAGTTGGTTCCACATAGAGACACCAGCTCTACACATTCGTATTTTCTAGGAGAAAGCTAGAGGAAGTGCGGCAAACTAACATGATATTTCTGTTTGTATACATGACAATTTATGCACTTGCTTAACGAAAAGACTTTGCTTTTCTCCAAAACCATTTTTACTGTGATTTTCTCTGACCATTGCATACGAATTCCACACCACTTTGTCCGGATATGACTGAATGAAACCAGAAATATCCGGTTTTGTTTTGGCTAACTGAATCCCAGATACGGGGACGGCCTCTGTGTTTGTGTATTCTGGATATTATCGAAGTATTTCATTATTTTGAATGTTTTTTTATCAGGGCACATTTAATTTTCTACTGGGAAACTCCAATTGGTTCCATATGGAGACACCAGCTCTACACATTCATATTTTCTAGGGAGAAAGCTAGAGCAACTGCGGCAAAGAAACATGATATTTCTGTTTGTATATATGGCATTTTATGCACTTGCCTAACGAAAAGACTTTACTTTTCTCCAAAATCATTTTACTGTGATTTTGTCGGTCCATTGCATACAAA
Source organism: Lepus europaeus (assembly GCF_033115175.1). Classification (NCBI taxonomy): domain Eukaryota; kingdom Metazoa; phylum Chordata; class Mammalia; order Lagomorpha; family Leporidae; genus Lepus; species Lepus europaeus. Next base: position 42,570,572 of record NC_084847.1, on the reverse strand, counting down.
TTCCACACCACTTTTTCCATATATGAGTGGATGAAAACTAAAACATGCGGTTCTGTTTTGGCTAACTTGATCCCAGTTGTTGCCACAGCCCCTGTGTTTGTGTTTTCTGGATATTATCAATGGACATTATTGTTTTGAATTTTTTTATCAGGGGACATATAATTTTGTACTGAAAAACTCTAATTGGTTCCACATGGAGAATCCAGCTCTACACATTCGCATTTTCTGGGGAGAAATCTAAAGAACTGTGGCAAACAAACATGATAGTTCTGTTTGTTTAGATGACATTTTATGCACTTGCATAACCAAAAGACTTTGCTTTTCTCCAAAATCATTTTAGTGCGATTTTGTCGTTCCATTTCATACAAATTCCAAACCACTTTGTCCGGATATGAGTGGATGAAACCAGAAATATGCAGTTGTGTTTTGGCTAACCGAATCCCAGATATTGCGACAGCCCTTGTGTTTGTGTTTTCTGGATATTACCAATTGTGATTATTTTTCGAAAGTTTTTTTTTTTTTTTAATCAGGGAACATTTAATTTTGTACTGCTAAACACTCACTGGTTCCACATGGAGAAACCAGATCTACACATTTGTATTTTTTAGGAGAAATCTTGAGGAACTGCTGAAACAATCATGATATTTATTTTTGTATAGATGGCATTTTATGCAGTTGCCTAACGAAAAGACTTTGCTTTTCTCCAAAACCATTTTCAATGCAATTTTCTCAGTACATTGCATACGAATTGCACACCACTTAGTCCGGATATGACTGAAAGAAACTGAAAAATCCACTTTTGTTTTGGCTAACTGAATCCCAGATATTGAGACAGCATCCGTGTTTATATTTTCTGGATATTATAGAAGGACTGAAATGTTTTGAATGTGTTTTGTCAGAGAACTTTTAATTTTGTACTGGGAAACTCTAATTGGCTCCACATGGAGACACCAGCTCTACACATTCGTATTTTCTAGGGAGAAACCTAGAGGAACTGTGGCAAAGAAACATGATATTTCTGTTAGTATAGATGGCATTTTATGCACTTGCCTAAAGAAACGACTTTGATTTTCCCCAAAACCACTTTTACTGTGATTTTCTCTGTCCGTTGCATACGAATTCGCCACCACTTTTTCCAGATATCACTGGATGAATTCGGAAATATCCGCTTCTGTTTTGGCTAACTCAATCCCAGATATTGCGACTGCCCCTCTGTTTGTGTTTTCTGTATATTATCGAAGAACCGTTTTCTTTTGAATGTTTTTTTTTTTTTATCAGCGAATATTTAACTTTGTTTTGGGAAACTCTAATTGGTTCCACATGGAGACACCGGATCTACACATTAGTATTTTCTAGGAAAAAGCTAGAGGAACTGAAGAAAACGAACATATTTGTTTGTATACATGACATTTTATGCACTTGCCTAACGAAAAGACTTTGCTTTTCTCCAAAACCATTTTACTGTGATTTTCTCAGTCCATTGCATACGAATTCCACACCACTTTGTCCGGATATGACTGGATGAAACCGGAAATATCAGGTTTTGTTTTGGCTAACTCAATAACAGATACTGCCACAGCCCCAGAGTCTGTGTGTTCTGGATATTATCAATGGTCATTATTGTTTTGAAAGTTTTTTATCAGGGAACATTTAATTTTGTACTGGGAAACGCTCAGTGGTTCCACATGGAGACACCAGCTCTACACATTTGTATTTTCTAGGGAGAAAGATAGAGGAACTGCGGGAAACAAACATGATATTTCTCTTTGTATACATGACATTTTATGCACTTGCCTAACGAAAAGACTTTGCTTTTCTCCAAAACCATTTGTACTGAGATTTTCATGGTCCAATGCATACGAATTCGAAACCACTTTGTCCAGATATGACTGGATGGAACCGGAAATATCCGGTTTTATTTTGGCTAACTGAACCCCATATATTGCGACAGCTCCTGTGTTTGTGTTTTCTGGATATTATCGAAGGACTTTATTGTTTAGATTTTTTTTATATCAGGGAACATATAATTTTTTACTGGGAAACTCTAATTGGTTGCACATGGAGACACCAGCTCTACACGTTCATATTTTCTAGGGAGAAAGAGAGAGGAACTGCGGCAAACAAACATCATATTTCTGTTTGTATACATGACATTTTATGCACTTGCCTCACATAAAGACTTTGCTTTTCTCAAAAGCATTTTTACTGTGATTTTCTCGGTCCGTGGCATAGGAATTCCATACCACTTTGTCCGGATATGACTGGATAAAACCAGAAATATCCGGTTTTGTTTTGGGTAACTCACTTCCAGATTGCCACAGCCCCTGTGTTTGTGTTTTCTGGATATTATCAATGGTCATTATTGTTTTGAAAGTTTTTTTTTTTTTTAATCAGGGAACATTTAATTTTTTTCCAATTTTTTAAGATTTATTTATTATTTTTTTTAATTTTATTTCATTTTTAACTTTTATTTAATGAATATAAATTTCTAGTGCGCAGCCTATGGATTACAATGGCTTCCCCTTCCCATAACTTCCCTCCCACCCACAACCCTCTCCTCTCCCGCTCCCTCTTCCCTTCCATTCACATCAAGATTCATTTTCAATTCTTTTTATATACAGAAGATATATTTAGTATAAAGATTTCAACAGTTTGCCCCCACATAGAAACACAAAGTGAAACATACTGTTTGAGTACTAGTTATAGCATTAAATCAAAATGTACAGCGCATTAAGGACAGAGATCCCACATGAGCAGCAAGTGCACAGTGGCTCCTGTTGTTGACCCAACAAATTGACACTCTAGTTTATGGCGCCAGTAACCACCCTAGGCTGTCGTCATGAGTTGCCAAGGCTATGGAAGCCTTCCAAGTTTGCCGAATCTGATCATATTTAGACAAGGTCATAAAAGCCAGAGTGAGGATAGTAACCAATGATCCTAAGAGTGGCATTTACCAGGTTTGAACAATTATACAGCATGAAGTGGGGACGAGGACCATCAGTACACACAGGTTGGGAGTAGAGCCATTGGTGGTAGAGTAGAGGTTATGATTACAAAGGAATGAGGCCCAAGTGCCACAGCACCTGTGTTTCTGATTTCTTGATACTATCAAAGGACTTTATTGTTTTGAAAGTTATTTTTTATCAGGGAACATTTAATTTTCTACTGGGAGACACTCAGTGGTTCCACATGGAGAAACCAGTTCTACACATTTGTATTTTCTAGCGAGAAATCTAGAGAAACTGTGGCAAACAAACATGATATTTCTGCTTGTGTACATGACTTTTTATGCACTTGCCTAATGAAAAGACTTTGCATTTCTCCAAAACCATTTTTACTGTGATTTTCTCGTTCCATTGCATATGAATTCCACACCACTTTTTTTTTTTTTTTTTTTTTTTTTGGAGAGGCTCCCCAAGGGGGCCTAATGGAGCAGGTGGGTCCATGAGTGGACGGCCCCGTCCCGAGCCAGGCTCCTGGAGGCCGCTTCTGAATCACGTGGGCCACTGAATTGTGTGAATCCTTCGGGAGTGCTTTATTTATATCATAAGATTAAACCAAGTCTCTTGGCCTCGAAGGTTCCTGTATAGCATTTCTGGCCCTCCCCATGCAAGTTCAAGGTGAAAAATCCCTCAGCAGCCAGTGTGCATGAAACCGGAAATATCCGGTTTTGTTTTGGCTAACTCAATCCCAGATATTGTTACAGCCCCTGTGTTCGTGTTTTCTGGATATTATCAATGGACTTTATTGTTTTGAATTTTTTTTAATCAGGGAACATTTAATTTTGTACTGGGAAACTCTAACTGGTTTCACCTGGAAGCACCAACTCTACATATTCGTATACTCTGGGGAGAAATCTGAAGAACTTCGGCAAACAATCATGATATTTTTGTTTGTATAGATGGTGTTTTATGCACTTGCCTAATGAAAAGACTTTTCTTTTCTCCAAAACCATTTTCACTGCAATTTTCTCAGTAGATTGCATACGAATTCCACACCACTTTGTCCGGATAAGACTGGATGTAACCGGAAATGTCCGGTGTTTTTTAGCTAACTAAATCCCAGATTGCCACAGCCCCTGTGATTGTGTTTTCTGGATATTATCGAAGGAATTTATTGTTTTGAAAGTTTTTTTTTTTTTTGCAAGGGAACATTTAATTTTGTACTGGGAAACACTCACTGATTCCACATGGAGACACCAGCTAAACACATTCGTATTTTCTAGCGAGAAAGCTAGAGGAACTGTGGCAAACAAACATGAAATTTCTGTTTGTATACAAGACATTTTATGCACTTGCCAAACGAAAAGACTTTGCTTTTCTCCAAAACCAGTTTGAGTGTGATTTTCTCGGTCCATTGCATACGAATTCCACAACACTTTGTCCGGATATTTCTGGATTAAACCGGAAAATATTCTGTTGTGTTTTGGCTAACTGAATCCGAGATATTGCAGCAGCCCCTGTGTTTGTGTTTCCTGGATATTATCGAATGACTTTATTGTTTTGAAAGTTTTTTTTTTTATCAAGGAACATTTAATTTTGTAATGGGAAACTCTAATTGGTTCCACATGGAGACACCAGCTCTACACATAATTGTTTTCTGAGGAGATATCTAAAGGAACTGCGGCAAACAATCATGATATTTCTGTTTGTATAGATGGCATTTTATGCAATTGCCTAAAGAAAAGACTTTGCTTTTCTCCAAAACCATTTTCACTGCAATTTTCTCAGTCCATTGCACATGAATTCCACACCACTTTTACCGGATATGACTGTTTGAAACCGGAAATATCCGGTTTTGTTTTGGCTAACTCAATCCCAGATATTGCGACAGACCATGTGTTTGTTTTTTCGGGATATTATCGAATGACTTCATTTTTTTTGAAAGTATTTTTTATTTGTTCATTAGGGAACATTTAATTTTGTCCTGGGAAACTCTAATGGATTCCAGATGAAGACACCAGCACTACAGATTCGTATTTTATAGGGAAAAAGCTAGAGGAACTGCGGTAAAGAAACATGATATTTTTGTTTGTATACATGACAATTTATGCACTTGCCTAACGAAAACACTTTCCTTTTCTCCAAAATCATTTTCACTGCAATTTCCTCAGTCCATTGCATACGAATTCCACACCACTTTTTCCAGATATGACTGGATGAAACCGGAAATATCCGGTTTTGTTTTGGCTAACTCAATCTCAGATATTGCCACAGCCACTGTGTTTGTGTTTTCTGCATATTATCAATGGTCATTATTGTTTTGAAAGTTTTTTTTTAATCAGTGAACATTTAATTTTGTACTGGAAAACTCTCACTGATTCCACATGGAGACACCAGCTCTACACATTCGTATTTTCTAGCGAGAATGCTAGAGGAACTGCGGCAAACAAACATGATATTTCTGTTTGTATACATGACATTTTATGCACTTGCCTAACGATAAGACTTTGCTTTTCTCCAAAACCAATTTCATAGCAATTTTCTCAGTCCACTGCATACGAATGCTACACGACTTTGACCGGATATGACTGGATGAAAACGGAAATATCCTGTTGTTTTTGGCTAACTCAATCCCAGATATTGCCACAGCCTCTGTGTTTGTGCTTTCTGGATATTATCGAATGACTTTATTTTTTTGGATATTTTTTATCAGGGAACATTTAACTTTGTAATGGGAAACTCTAATTGGTTCCACATGGAGACACTAGCTCAACACATTCTTATTTTCTGGGGAGAAATCTAAAGGAACCGCGGTAAACAAACATGACATTTCTGTTTGTTTAGATGGCATTTTATGCAATTGCCTAACGAAAAGACTTTGCTTTTCTCCAAAACCATTTTTACTGTGATTTTTTCGGTCTATTGCATATGAATTCCACAACAGTTTGTCCGGATATGACTGGATGAAACCGGTAATATCCTGTTGTTTTTGGCTAACTCAATCCGAGATATTGCCACAGCCCCTGTGTTTGTGTTTTCTGGATATTATCAATGGACATTATTATTTTGAAAGTTTTTTTCTTTTTATCTGGGAACATATAATTTTGCACTGGGAAACTCTAATTAGTTCCACATGGAGACACCAGCTCTACACATTCATATTTTCTAGGAGAAATCTAGAGGAACTGCGGCAAACAAACATCATATTTCTATTTGTATAGATGACATTTTTTACATGTACCTAACGAAAAGACTTTGCTTTTCTCCAAAACCATTTTTACTGTGATTTTCACGTTCCATTGCATACGAATTGCATAAAACTTTGTCCGGATATGACTGGATGAAACCGGTAATATACGGTTTTGTTTTGTTTAACTGAATCCCAGATATTGCGAATGCCTATGTGTTTGTTTTTTATGGATATCAACAAAGAACATTATATTTCGAAATTTTTTTTATCAGGGAACATTTAATTTTGTACTGGGAAAATCTAGTTGCTTCCACATGGAGAAACTAGCTCTACACATTCGTATTTTCTAAGAGAAAGCTGGAGGAACTGCAGCAAGCAAAACTGATATTTCTGTTTGTATTGATGGCATTTTATGCACTTGCCTAAAGAAAAGACATTTCATTTCTGCAAAACCATTTTTACTGTGATTTTTTCTGTCCATTGCATATGAATTGCACACCAGTTTGTCCGGATATGACTGGATGAAACCAGAAATATCAGGTATTGTTTTGGCTAACTAAATCCAAGATATTGCCATAGCCCCTGTGTTTGTGTTTTCCGTTTATTATCGAAGGACTTTATTGTTTTGAATTTTTATTCATCAGAGAACATTTTATTTTGTACTGGGAAACTCTAATTGGTTCCACATGGAGAAACGAGCTCTGCAGATTCGTATTTTCTAGCGAGAAATCTAGAGGAACTGCGGCAAACAAACATGATATTTCTGTTTGTATACATGACATTTTATGCACTTTCCTAAAGAAAGGACTTTGCTTTTCTCCAAAACCATTGTTACTGTGATTTTCTCGGTGTATTGCATATGAATTCCACACCACTTTGTCCGGATATGACTGGATGAAAGGGGGAATATCCGCTTGTGTTTTGGCTAACTGAGTCCCAGATATTGGGACAGCCTCTGTGTTTGTGTTTTCTGGATATTATTGAAGGACTTTATTGTTTTGGATATTTTTATCAGGGAACCTTTAATTTTGTACTGGGAAACTCTAATTGGTTCCACATTTAGAAATCAGCTCTACACATTCGTATTTTCTACCGAGAAAGCTAGTGGAACTGTGGCAAACAAACATGATATTTCTCTTTGTATACGTGACATTTTATGCACTTGCGTAATAAAAAGACTTTGCTTTTCTCCAAAACCATTTTTACTGTGATTTTCTTGGTCCATTGCATATGAATTGCACACCACTTTGTCCGGATATGACTGGATGAAACCGGAAATATCCGCTTGTGTTTTGGCTAACTGAATCCCAGATATAGCGACAGCCTCTGCGTTTGTGTTTTCTGGATATCATCGAAGGACTTTATTTTTTTTTGAATGTTTTTTATCAGGAAACATTTAATTTTGTACTGGGAAATTCTAAATGGTTCCACAAGGAAACACCGGCTCTACACATTCGTATTTTCTGAGGAGAAATCTATAGGAAGTGCGGCAAACAAACTTGATATTTCTGTTTGTATACATGACATTTTATGTACTTGCCTAACGAAAAGAGTTTGCTTTTCTCCAAAATCATTTTTACTGTGAGTTTCTTAGTCCATTGTATATGAATTCCACACCAATTTGTCCGGATATGACTGGATGAAAGGGGGAATATCTGCTTGTGTTTTGGCTAACTGAGTCCCAGATATTGGGACAGCCTCTGTGTTTGTGTTTTCTGGATATTATCGAAGGACTTTATTGTTTTGAATATTTTTATCAGGGAACATTTAATTTTGTATTGGGAAGCTCTAATTGGTTCCACATGCAGACACCAGCTCTACACATTCGTATATTCTAGCGAGAAACCTAGAGGAACTGCGGCAAACAAACATGATACTTCTTTTTGTATACATGACATTTTATGCACTTGACTAACGAGAAGACTTTGCTTTTTCTAAAACCATTTTCATTGCAATTTTCGCACTCAATTGCATACGAATTCCACACCACTTTGTGCGGACATGACTGGAGGAAACCAGAAATATCCGTTTTTTTTTTTTTTGCTAACTCAATCCCAGATATTGGCACAGCCCCTGTGTTTGTGTTTTCTGGATATTATTGAAGGACTTTATTCTGTTGAAAGATTTTTCGTCAGGGAACATTTAATTTTCTACTGGGAAACACTCAGTGGTTCCACATGGAGACACCAGCTCTGCACATTCATATTTTCTAGTGAGAAAGCTAGAGGAACTGTGGCAAACAAACATGATATTTCTGTTTGTATACTTGACATTTTATGCACTTGCCTAACAAAAAGACTTTACTTTTCTCCAAAACCATTTTCACTGCAATTTTCGCAGTCTATTACATACGAATTCCACACCACTTTGTCTGGATATGAGTGGATGAAACCAGAAATATGCGGTTTTTTTTTGCTAACTGAATCAGATATTGCGAAGGCCCCTGTGTTTGTGTTTTCTGGATATTATCGAAGGACTTTATTGTTTTGTATGTTTTTTGTCAGGGAACATTTAATTCTGTACTGGGCAACACTAATTGGTTCCACATGGAGACACCTGCTCTACACATTCGTATTTTCTGGGGAGAAATCTAAATGAACTGCGGCAAAGCATACGATATTTCTGTTTGTATAGATGGCATTTTATGTACTTGCCTAACGAAAATTTGCTTTTCTCCAAAACCATTTTTACTGTCATTTTCTCGGTCCATTGCATACGAATTCCACACCACATTGTTCGGATATGACTGGATGAAACCGGAAATATCCGGTTTTGTTTTTGGTAACTCAATCCCAGATATTGCCACAGCCCCTATGTTTGTGTTTTCTGGATATTATTGAAGGACATTATTGTTTTGAAAGTTTTTTTTTAATCAGGGAACATTTGATTTTTTACTGGGAAACTCTAATTGGTTCCAAATGGAGACACCAGTTCTATACATTCTTATATTCTAGGGAGAAAGCTAGAGAAACTGCGGCAAACAAACTTGGAGTTTCTGTTTGTATAGATGGCATTTATGCACTTGCCTAACAAAAAGACTTTGCTTTTCTACATAACCATTTTCACTGCAATTTTCGCTGTCCATTGCATACGAATTGCACACCACTTTGTCGGGATATGACTGGATGAAATCGGAAATATCCGGTTTTGTTTTGCCTAATTCAATCCCCGATATGGCCACAGCCCCTGTGTTTAAGTTTTCTGGATATTATCAATGGACATTATTGTATTGAATGATTTTTTATCAGGGAACATTTAATTTCATACTGGGAAACACTCAGTGGTTACACATGGAGACACCAGGTCTACACATTCATATTTTCTAGCGAGAAAGCTAGAGGAACTGCGGCAAACAATCATGATATTTCTGTTTGTATAGATGGCATTTTTAGCACTTTCCTAACGAAAAGACTTTGCTTTTCTCCAAAACCATTTTTACTGTGATTTTGTCTATCCATTACATATGAATTCCACACGACTTTGTCCGTATATGACTGGATGAAACCGGAAATATCCGGTTTTGTTTTGGCTAACTCAATCCCAGATATTGCCACAGCCCCTGTGTTTGTGTTTTCTGGATATTATCGAATATTTTACTGTTTTGAATATTTTTGTCAGGGATCATTTAATTTTGTACTGCGCAACTCTAATTGCTTCCATATGGAGACACCAGCTCTACGCATTCGTATTTTCTTGGTAGAAATCTCAATGAACTGCGACAAACAGTATGATATTTCTGTTGGTATAGATGGCATTTTATGCACTTTCCTAACGAAAAGACTTTGCTTTTCTCAAACCAATTTTTACTGTGATTTTGTCTGTCCATTACATACGAATTCCACACCACTTTGTTGGGATATGACTGGATGAAACCGGAAATATCCGGTTTTGTTTTGTGTAAGTCAAGCCCAGATATTGCGACAGCCCCTGTGTTTCGGTTTTCTGGATATTATCGAATTATTGTATTGCTTTTAAAAAACTTTTTTTCAGTGAACATTTGCTTTTGTACTGGGAAACACACAGTGGTTCCACATGGAGACACCAGCTCTACACATTCGTATTTCTAGGGAGATATCTAGAGGAGCTGTGGCTAACAAACATGATATGTCTGTTTGTATATATGACATTTTATGCACTTGCCTAATGAAAAGACTTTGCTTTTCTCTAAAAACACTTTCACTGTAATTTTCTCAGTCCACTGCATATGAATTCCACACCATATTGTCCGGATATGAGTGGATGAAACCACAAATATGCAGTTGTGTTTTGGCTAACTCAATCCCAGATATTGGCACAACCCCTGAGTTTGTGTTTTCTGGCTATTATCAAAGGACTTTATTGTTTTCACAGTTTTTTTTTTTTAATCAGGGAACATTTAATTTTGTACTGGGAAACTCTAATTGGTATCACATGGAGACACCAGCTCTACACATTCGTATTTTCTGGGGAGAAACCTAAAGGACCTCTGGCAAACAATCATGATATTTCTGTTTATATAGATGGCATTATATGTACTTGCCTAATGAAAAGTCTTTGTTTTTCTACAAATCCATTTTTACTGTGATGTTGTCTGTACATTGCATACGAATTCCACACCACTTTGTCCAGATACGACTGGATGAAACCGGAAATATCCAATTTGTTTTGTCTTACTCAATCCTAGATATTGCCACAGCCCGTGTGTTTGTGATTTCTGGATATTATGAATGGACTTTATTGTTTTGAATTTTTTTATTAGGGAATATTTGATTTTGTACTGGGAAACTCTAATTGGTTCCACATGGAGACATCAGCTCTACACATTCGTATTTTCTGGGGAGAAATCTAAAGGAACTGCGGGAAACAAACATGATATTTTTGTTTGTATAGATGGCATTTTATGCACTTGCCTAATGAAAGGACTTTGCTTTTTCCCAAAACCATTTTCACTGCAATTTTTTAAGTCCATTGCATAAGAATTCCACACCACTTTGTCCAGATATGACTGGATGAAACCGGAAATATCCGCTTCTGTTTTGGCTAACTGAATCCCAGATATTGTGACAGCCCCTGAGTTTGTGTTTTCTGGATATTATCGAAGTATTTTATTGTTTTGAATGTTTTTATCAGGGATCATTTAATTTTGTACTGGGAAACTCTAATTGGTTCCACATGGAGACACCAGCTCTACACATTCGTATTTTCTAGGAGAAAGCTAGAGGAACTGCAGCAAACAAACATGATAATTCTGTTTGTATACATGAAATTTTATGCACCTGCCTAATGAAAAGACTTTGCTTTTCTCCAAGTCCATTTTCACTGTGATTTTCTCAGTCCGTTGCATACGAATTCCACACCACTTTTTTCCTTATATGACTGGATGAAACCAGAAATATCCGGTTTTGTTTTGGCTAACTCAATCCCAGATACTGCCACAGCCCCTGTGTTTGTGTTTTCTGGATATTATCAATGGACATTCTTGTTTTGAATTTTTTTTCATCAGGGAACATTTAATTTTGTACTGGGAATCTCTGATTCGTTCCACATGGAGACACCAGCTCTACACATTTGTATATTATACTGAGAAAGCTAGAGGAACTGTGGCAAACAAACATGATATTTCTGTTTGTATAGATGGCATTTTATGCACTTTCCTAACGAAAAGACTTTGCTTTTCTCCAAAACCATTTTTACTGTGATTTTCTCGGTCCATTGCATACGAATTGCACACCACTTTGTCCGGATATGACAGCATGAAACCGGAAATATGCGGTTTTGTTTTGGCTAACTCAATCCCTGATACTGCCACAGCCCCTGTGTTTGTGTTTTCTGGATATTATCGAAGGACTTTATTGTTTTGAAAAGAATTTTTTATTAGGGAACATTTATTTTTTTTCCGATTTATTTTTAACTTTTATTTAATGAATATAAATTTCCAGTGTACAGCTTATGGATTACAGTGGCTTCCCCCTCCCATAACTTCCCTCCCACCCGCAACCCTCCCCTCTCCCGCTCCCTCTCCTCTTCCATTTGCATCAGGATTCATTTTCAATTCTCTTTATATACAGAAGATCAATTTAGTATAAAGGTTTCAACAGTTTGCACCCACATAGAAACACATAGTGAAACATACTGTTTGTGTACTATTTATAGCATTAAATCACAATGTACAGCACATTAAGGACAGAGATCCCACATGAGGAGAAAGTGCACAGTGGCTCCTGTTGTTGACCCAACAAATTGACACTCTAGTTTATGGCACCAGTAACCACCCTAGGCTGTCGTCATGAGTTGCCAAGGCTATGGAAGCCTTCCAGGTTTACCAACTCTGATCATATTTAGACAAGGTCATAAAAGACAGAGTGAGGATAGTAACCAAGGATCCTAAGAGTGGCGTTTAACAGGTTTGAACAATTATACAGCATGAAGTGTGGACAAGGACCATCAGTACACACAGGTTGGGAGTAGAGCCATTGGTGGTAGAGTAGAGGTTATGATTATGAAGGAATGAGGCCCAAGTGCACTAGACAGGGCCTAGAACAAAGGACAGAGTCATTATTAGAGGAGCTAAGAAAGGTGCTGTCTAAGGTACAAGTAATTTTTCTGATTGAGAGGCAAATAGAACCTGATAGAAGGGGCTTGATAATAATCTGGTGGGCTTTAGGCCTTGTAAGTTAAGAGGCCCAGACCTATCTGTCTCTTCACATGGGGTATATCCTAAGGGAGGTGTGAACCTCCTAGGGGAAGGCACACTGTTGACTTTCATTCCTTGGCTGGCCTGGGAGGAGAGCTGGCCAGGTAAAGGCAGGTGGCATCTCCAACAAGAAATTTACAGTTCTGCCTGCAATGTTGCTGACCCTACTTGACCATCTCCTCAGCTGCAGTGGTCACTTTGGAAGTTGGGCTGAGTGAAGGGCTTTTCAGCTTAGAGCCAATAAGATCTGTGGCTCTGACCTGGGCATCCTTCGACTCCAGGGCAGGTCGATTTCCAGTGATCCAACTCTTGGCAGAGCTGCCAGGGCTCTTCACAAGATGACTTCTGCTGAAGCCCAGGCTTACCACATTGAAAGCCACTGCAGTGGACTGGCCTGTTGGGTCTGCTTGAGGGCAGATCACTGTACAGATCAGCCTTTAATAGGCCTGCCACCCATTGCTTCTGATGCCGAGCTTTCTTTTCCTCCTCGTTTGTGTTCAAGCAGACCAGAGGATGCAAGTCAAGGGAGTGCCGTGTCCCATCTCTAATCTTCGGTGGCCTGAACTACAAGTCTATAGTCACAGGCATGTTCTGTAGTAGTTTTTCTAAGGTAGACAATGCCCATGAGGAAAATTATATTCTCACTTTAAAACTTTCTTTCCCTTTGGTCTGAAAGGGAGGTTTTTTCTACTTACTGTATACTTCACTGATGGCGAAGTGAATCTAGCTATGAGATTATTATTTAAGTTCTTATTTTGCCTATGCTATTACAGAAAAAAGTTAGACATCTCTTTTATAAGTTCTAAAGATTAAATTGTGCATCCTACTGATTCTTTTATAATAGAATTAGTTTCCTACCTTGAAGAGAATAGAGAAATGAAAGAACAAGTTGGGCTTAGAATAGAGAAATGAGGGAGCAAGTCCTAGATTGCTTGCTGACAATAGCAATATCACATGAATACTTAGCAAACCGTTTCAACCACTGGATAACAACTTAAGAAAACATTTACCAGAAGGTCCAATGCCTTCTATAAATTTTAAGAATCATGTATTTGAAAACACCTCTTAAATATCTAACATGGTGTAGTTTGTTTAGCCAGTAAACTTAAGCACAACCATCTAAAATGTTTTTAGTTTCTTTCTACCAACACGTTTAAAACATATGATACACAGATTCAGGTCACTCAAATTAAAATGTATCTTTGATTGATTTTAGCAGCTTAAATTTATGGACAATCTTATCTATAATCCATTTAAAATAAAACTCTTAATAAAATTTCCCCATGTGGACATACAATATGTACACACATGTAATATAGCATAATAGACCAATATAGCAATTTTAATAATAGCTTTTAAAATCTTTAACACATTTTGTAGATTGCCAATTGATTTGAATTGCGTTTTGTTTTTAGTCACCTCAGTTAACCATACTTTCTCTCAGTTGGTACTTGTAATACATTATTGGCTTCATCTGTTTACAGAGCCATCCCAAAGTACTGAATACAATAAAAGTGGCTGGAAAAAGTCCATAGGAACCTATAGGAGGACAGCTAAACACAGAACCAACAACGTTTTAGTTTTATGAGCAGCACATCACATATAACTGTGGATGACAAAAGACTTTAAGTCGCCATGTTTAAAATTATAAACTCATCAACCAACAAGAGGCACTTGCTTACTTCACAGTATTTTTGAAAGCACCTGTAGGATTTTACAAGTATTTAACCCTTTAGGCCTCTGGGGCTTTCTCATTGAGATAACTATCATGTCTAGTAACACAAGATCATTAGACTTTTTAATTCTCAAACATTTGTATTAATAGCATTTTCCATTATAGAAACTTAAAGTCTGGTACCACATCACAACTTGACAGTCCTTCTAATATAATCCAAATACCCTGATTAGTTGGAGTCTCTATAAGATGAGAGACATAGGTCCTTCGATTTTTTCAGTTGGGCCCAAACTGGAAAATCCAAAGTCCAGGATTTCCTGGAAATTTTAGAGACCAGATTGTTTGAAACTTTGATTTTTTGAATGCCTGTCAAGAATGCCAAGAAGGCTCAAAATCCAAAATATCTGGTTGAAATAAGATTTCTTAAAATCATGACATAACATAGACCAAATTTGATCATTGTTACAAGGTGATTATTCAAATCTTTGAAAATATTCACATATTTAAATAACCCATAGCTCTTAATAAAAATGCAGCTGTTTTTGAACAATTAGAATTTAACAGACATCAAGAGGACATAATAGATTACTTTAACACATTGATTTAACAGAGCATCAGAGTTTAATTCTATGTCAAAGAGAAATTGAGCTTCCTGTGATCTTTTGCTGTGAGGTTTCCTTCCTTTACCTTCTTTCATATTGGTGACCATGTTTCTGTGTGTAACACATCTTTAAGCATCTTTTGCAGGGCAGGATGAGTGGCAACAAATTCTTTCAGTTTCTGTTTGCTATGAAAAGTCTTAATTTCACCTTCATTCACAAATGAGAGCTTTGCAGGATATAGTATTCTGGGCTGGCAGTTTTTCTCTCTTAGTACCTGGGCTATGTCTCGCCATTCCCTTCTAGCTTGTAGGGTTTCTGATGAGAAGTCTGCTGTGAGTCTAATTGGAGATCCTCTAAGAGTAATCTGACGTTTCTCTCTTGCACATTTTAGGATCTTTTCTTTGTGTTTCACTCTGGTGATTTTGATTACAACATGTCGTGGTGAGGATCTCTTTTGGTCATGTTTATTAGGGGTTCTATAAGCTTCCTGTACTAAGATGCCTCTGTCCTTCTCCAAACCTGGGAAATTTTCTGCTAGTATCTCACTGAAAATGCCTCCTAATCCTTTCTCCCTCTCCATGCCTTCAGGAACTCCTAGAACCTGAATGTTGGGTTTTTTAATAGTATTCTGTAGATTCCCGACAATATTTTTTAGATTTCCTATTTCTTCTTCTTTTCTTTGGTTTGCCTGTTTCCTTTCCTGTTCTCTGTCTTCTAAGTCTGATATTTTCTCTTCTGCTTCGCTCATTCTGTTTTTAAGGCTCTCTAATGTGTTTGTCATTTGATCTATTGAATTCTTCATTTCATTATGATTTCTCGTCACTATCAGTGTTTCTTGTTCCACTAGTTGTTTCATTTCATTTTGATTCCTCCTTAATATTTCACTTTCATGAGAGAGATTTTCTATCTTGTCCATGAAGGATTTCTGTACTTCCAGAATTTGTTTTTGACAACTTCTTAATGTTCTTATCAATTTTTGAGATCTGCTTCTTGCATTTCTTCGATCTCATCATCTTCATAATCTTGAATTGGGGTGTCTTTTTCATTTGGGGGCGTCATAGTGTCTTCCTTGTTCTTGTTAGCTTGGTTTTTGTGTTTGTTGTTTGGCATGTTGGAGATATTTGGTTTCTTCACTGTGGTGTTTTTTCTTGTTACACTATGGCTCTATATTAAGTGGACTGTCTGCTTTCAGTGGAGCCTTAGAGGCTTGAGATGAGTGTGGACTGAGAGCTGTGTTTGATTCCTCAGGGTTGAGGGTGTGTCAAAGATGACACTCCCAGGTTAGGTGTGGTAAATCTCTCTTTTTTTGATTTAAAAGGGAATTAATTCCGCACAGCTGAACATAATTGGAGGTAGTTAGCAGGCAAATGATATACCCACAGGAGCCAGAGATTGGAAGCTCTTTCCCAAGGACCACACAGGGAATCTCTGCTGCCCTCAGTGTGGGCTCCAATTCTCCTGCAGTCTCCCACTGTGTTGCCAAGTTAGATGCTAATCTCCTGTTATTTCACCCCTCCCCCCAGAGTCCGGTGTTTCTGCTAGGCTCAGGCCTGGTGCAGACCTGAGGTCGCCCTGCTTATGACGTATATCGAAAATGGCGCCTGCTCTGTCTTGCTCGCCTTTGAGAGGTGAGCGGAGAGAGAGAAACTTGTGTTTCTATCGGTCACTTTTTTATTTTTTCCTATCTCTCTTCTAGTTAGCCTGGTGAACTTTCCCCCACGGAGTTTCAAGCCTCGTTCCCTCTAGCCTCCTCTTTCCGCTTCCCCGCTGGTATCTCGGGCTATTGAGGTTCGGCTCACCTCGCGTTCCAGCGCTGGTGTGTTGAGTCTCCCACGGGTGTCCCGAACTTGGGCTCCCACACTCTCCACGCAGGTACACTGTGAATCACTAGTTCCGGAAGAGTTTCCAATGCTGTTTATTCCCCTACTCTTCCTTCACCCTGCAGTATCTCCACTTATATTAAACTTTCTCTCCCCCCAGACTAATAGTGTGCTCCCTGCCTATTCCGCCATCTTGCTGCTCTCCGGGAACATTTATTTTTGCACTGGGAAACTCTAATTGGTTCCACATGGAGACACCAGCTCTACACATTCGTATTTTCTAGCAGAAAGCTAGAGGAACTATGGCAAACAATCATGATATTTCTGATTATATAGATGGCATTTTATGCACTTGCCTAACGAAAAGACTTTGCTTTTCTCCAAAACCATTTTTACTGCGAATTTGTCTGTACATTGAATACGAATTCCACACCACTTTGTCCTGATATGACTGGATGAAACCGGAAAAATCCCGTTTTGTTTTGGCTAACTCAATCCCAGATATTGCCACATACACTGTGTTTGTGTTTTCTGGATATTATCAATGGAAATTATTGTTTTGAATGTTTTTTGTTATCAGGGAACATTTAATTTTGTACTGGGAAACTTTACTGGTTCCACATGGGGACACCAAATCTACACATTCGTATTTTGTAGGGAGAAAGCGAGAGGAACTGTGGCAAACAAACATGATATTTCTGTTTGTATACATGACATTTATTGCACTTGCCTAAAAAAAGACTTTGCTTTTCCCCAAATCCATTTTTATGTGATTTAGTCGGTCCATTGCATATGAATTCCACACCAGTTTGTTCGGATATGTGTGGATGAAACCAGAAATATGCGGTTGTGTTTCGGCTAACCGAATCACAGATATTGCCACAGCCCCTGTGTTTGTGTTTTCTGGATATTATCAATGGACATTATTGTTTGAAAGTTTTTTTTTATCAGGGAACATTTAGTTTCATACTGGGAAACACTCACTGGTTCCACATGGAGATACCAGCTCTACACATTCGTATTCTCAGGCGAGAAATCTAGAGGAACTGCAGTAAACAAAGATGATATTTCTGTTTGTATACATGACTTTCTATGCACTTGCCTAACGAAAAGACTTTGCTTTTCTCCAAAACCATTTTTAATGTGATTATCTCAGTGCATTGCATATGAATTCAACACCTTTTGTCCGGATATGACTGGATGAAACCGGAAATTCCGGTTTTGTTTTGGCTAACTCAAACCCAGATATTGCCACAGCCCCTGTTTTTGTGTTTTCTGGATATTATCAAAGGAAGTTATTGTTTTGGACGTTTTTTTTTTATCAGGGAAATTTAATTTTGTACTGGGAAACTCTATTGGTTCCACATGGAGACACCAGCTCTACACATTCATGTTTTGTAGAGAGAAATCTAGAGGAACTGTTGCAAAGAATCATGATATTTCTGTTTGAATAGATGGCATTTAATCAAATTGCCTATAGAAAAGAGTTGGCTTTTCTCCAAAAACATATTTACTGTGATTTTCTCGGTCCATTGCATACGAATTGCACACCACTTTGTCCGGATATGACTGGATGAAACCGGAAATATCTGGTTTTGTTTTGGCTAACTCAATCCCAGATATTGCCACAGTACCTGTATTTGTGTTTTCTGGATATTATCAAAGGAAGTTATTGTTTTGGACGTTTTTTTCTATCAGGGAAATTTAATTTTGTACTGGGAAACTCTATTGGTTCCACATGGAGACACCAGCTCTACACATTCATGTTTTGTAGAGAGAAATCTAGAGGAACTGTTGCAAAGAATCATGATATTTCTGTTTGAATAGATGGCATTTAATCAAATTGCCTATAGAAAAGAGTTGGCTTTTCTCCAAAAACATATTTACTGTGATTTTCTCGGTCCATTGCATACGAATTGCACACCACTTTGTCCGGATATGACTGGATGAAACCGGAAATATCTGGTATTGTTTTGGCTAACTCAATCCCAGATATTGCCACAGTACCTGTATTTGTGTTTTCTGGATATTATCAAAGGAAGTTATTGTTTTGGACGTTTTTTTCTATCAGGGAAATTTAATTTTGTACTGGGAAACTCTATTGGTTCCACATGGAGACACCAGCTCTACACATTCATGTTTTGTAGAGAGAAATCTAGAGGAACTGTTGCAAAGAATCATGATATTTCTGTTTGAATAGATGGCATTTAATCCAATTGCCTATAGAAAAGAGTTGGCTTTTCTCCAAAAACATATTTACTGTGATTTTCTCGGTCCATTGCATACGAATTGCACACCACTTTGTCCGGATATGACTGGATGAAACCGGAAATATGCGGTTTTCTTTGGCTAACTCAATCCCAGATATTGCCACAGTACCTGTATTTGTGTTTTCTGGATATTATCAAAGGACATTATTGTTTTGAAACTTTTTTTTTTATCAGGGAACATTTAATTTTGTACTGGGAAACACTCAGTGGTTCCACATGGAGAAACCAGCTCTAAACATTTGTATTTTCTAGGGAGAAAGCTAGAGGAACTGCGGCAAATAAACATGATATTTATATTTATAGATGGCATTTTATGCACTTGTCTAACGAAAAGAGTTTGCTTTTCTCCAAGACTATTTTCACTGTAATTTTCTCAGTCTATTGCATACGAATTGCACAACACATTGTCCGGATATGACTGGATGAACCAGAAATATCGGGTTTGTTTTGGCTAACTCAATCCCAGATATTGCCACAGCCCCTGAGTTTGTGTTTTCTGGATATTATCGAAGGACTTTATAGTTTTGAAAGTTTTTTTTTTTAATCAGGAAACATTTAATTTTGTACTGGGAAACTCTAATTGGTTCCACATGGAGACACCACCTATACACAAATGTATATTCCACTGAGAAAGCTAGAGGATCTGCGGCAAACAATCATGATATTTCTGTTTGAATAGATGCCATTTTATCCTCTTGCCTAATGAAAATACTTTGCTTTTCTCCAAAACCATATTTATTGTGATTTTCTCGGTCCATTACATACGAGTTGCACATAACTTTGCCAGGATATGACTGGATGAAACCGGAAATGTCCGGTTTTGTTTTGGGTAACTCAACCGCAGATATTGCCACAGATCCTATATTTGTGTTTTCTGGATATTATCAAAGGACTTATTGTTTTGAAAGTTTTTTTTTTAATCAGGGAAAATTTAATTTGTACTGGGAAACTCTAATTGGTTCCACATTGAGACACCAGCTCTACACATTCGTATTTTCTATGGAGAAATCTAGAGGAACTGCGGTAAAGAAAATGATGTTTCTGTTAGTATAGATGGCATTTTATGCACTTTCCTAATGAAAAGACTTTTCTTTTCTCCAAAACCATTTTTACTGTGATTTTTTCTGTCCATTGCATATGAATTCCTCACCACTTTGTCCGGATATGACTGGATGCAACCGGAAATATCTGGTTTTGTTTTGGCTAACTCAATCCCAGATATTGCCACAGCCCTTGTGTTTGTGTTTTCTGGATATTATCAATGGACTTTATTGTTTTCAATTTTTTTTAATCAGGTAACTTTTAATTTTCTACAGGGAAACTCTAATTGGTTCCACATGGAGACACCAGCTCTACACATCGTATTTTCTGGGGAGAAATCTAGAGGAACTGCGGCAAACAAACATGATATTTCTGTTTGTACACAAGACATTTTATGCACATGCCTTATGAAAAAACTTTTCTCCAAAACCACTTTCACTGTAAATTTTCTCAGTCCATGGCATACGTATTCCACACGACTTTGTCAGGATATGAGTGGATGAAAGCGAAAATATCCGCTTGTGATTAAGCTAACTCAATCCTAGATATTGTGACAGCCCCTGTGTTTCTCTTTTCTGGATATTATCGAAGGACTTTATTGTTTTGAAAGGTTTTTTATCAGGAAACATTTAGTTTTGTATTGGGAAACACTCAGTGGTTCCACATGGAGACAACAGCTCTACACATTCGTATTTCCTAGCGAGAAAGCTAGAGGAACTGCAGCTAACAATCATACTATTTCTCTTTATATACATGACATTTTACGCACTTGCCTAACGAAAAGACTTTCCTTGTCCCCAAAACCATTTTCACTGTAATTTTCTCAGTCCATTGCATACGAATTGCATACCACATTGTCAAGATATGACTGGATGAACCGGAAATATCCGGTTTTGTTGTGGCTAACTCAATCCCAGATATTGCCACAGCCCCTGTGTTTGTGATTACTGGATATTATCGAAGGAATTTATTGTTTTGAAACTTTTTTTTATTCAGGGAACATTTAATTTTGTACTGGGAAACTCTAATTGGTTCCACATGGAGACACCAGCTCTACACATTCGTATTTTCTAAGCGAGAAACTAGAGGAACTGCGGCAAGCAAACATGATATTACTGTTTGTATACATGACATTTTATGCACTTTGCTAAAGAAAGGACTTTGCTTTGCTCCAAAACCATTTTTACTATGATTTGCTTGGTCTATTGCATATAAATTCCACACGACTTTGTCCGGATATGACTGCATGAAACCGGAAATATCCGGTTTTGTTTTGGCTAACTCAATCCCAGATATTGCCACAGCCCTTGTGTTTGTGTTTTCTGGATATTATCAATGGTCATTATTGTTTGGAACGTTTATTTTAAATCAGGGAGCATTTAATTTTGTACTGGGAAACAATCACTGGTTCCACATGCAGAAACCAGTTCTTCCTATTCGTGTATTCTAGGGAGAAAACTAGAGGAACTGCGGCAAACAAACATGATATTTCTGTTTGTATACATGACAATTTATGCACTTGCCTAAAGAAAGGACTTTGCTTTTCTCCAAAACCATTTTTACTATGATTTGCTTGGTCTATTGCATAGGAATTCCACATCACTTTTACCAGATATGACTGCATGAAACCGGAAATATCCGGTTTTGTTTTGGATAACTCAATAACAGATTGCGACAGCCCCTGTGTTTGTGTTTTCTGGATATTACCAATGGTCATTATTGTTTTGAAAGTTATTTTTTTTCATCAGGGAACATTTAATTTTGTTCTGGGAATCACTCAGTGGTTCCACATGGAGACACCAGCTCTACACATTCGTATTTTCTAAGCGAGAAACTACAGGAACTGTGGCAAACAAACATTTTGTTTCTGTTTGTATACATGACATTTTATGCACTTGTCCAACGAAAAGACTTTGCTTTTCTCCAAAACCATTTTTACTATGATTTGCTTGGTCTATTGCATACAAATTCCACACCACTTTGTCCGGATATGACTGCATGAAACCGGAAATATCCGGTTTTCTTTTGGCTAACTCAATCCCAGATATTGCCACAGCCCCTGTGTTTGTGTTTTCTGGCTATTATCAATGGTCATTATTGTTTGGAACTTTTTTTTAATCAGGGAGCATTTAATTTTGTACTGGGAAACAATCACTGGTTCCACATGCAGAAAACAGTTCTTCCTATTCGTGTATTCTAGGGAGAAAACTAGAGGAACTGCGGCAAGCAAACATGATATTTCTGTTTGTATACATGACATTTTATGCACTTGCCTAAAGAAAGGACTTTGCTTTGCTCCAAAACCATTTTTACTATGATTTTCTCGGTCCATTGCATAGGAATTCCACACCACTTTTACCAGATATGACTGCATGAAACCGGAAATATCCGGTTTTGTTTTGGCCAACTCAATCCCAGATATTGCCACAGCCCCTGTGTTTGTGTTTTCTGGATATTATCAATGGACTTTATTGTTTTCAAATTTTTTTTATCAGGGAACATTTAATTTTGTACTGGGAAACTCTAATTGGTTCCACATGGAGACAGCAGCTCTACACATTCGTATTTTCTAAGCGAGAAACTAGAGGAACTGCAGCAAACAATCATGATATTTCTGTTTGTATACATGACATTTTATGCACTTTGCTAAAAAAAGGACTTTGCTTTTCCCCAAAACCATTTTTACTATGA
The DNA here is from genome assembly GCF_033115175.1 of Lepus europaeus. Classification (NCBI taxonomy): domain Eukaryota; kingdom Metazoa; phylum Chordata; class Mammalia; order Lagomorpha; family Leporidae; genus Lepus; species Lepus europaeus. Next base: position 42,547,668 of record NC_084847.1, on the reverse strand, counting down.
TTTGCTTGGTCTATTGCATACAAATTCCACACCACTTTGTCCGGATATGACTGCATGAAACCGGAAATATCTGGTTTTCTTTGGGCTAACTCAATCCCAGATTGCCACAGCCTCTGTGTTTGTGTTTCCTGGATATTATCAATGGTCATTATTGTTTTGAAAGTTTTTTTTCAGGGAACATTTAATTTTGTACTGGGAAACACTCAGTGGTTCCACATGGAGACACCAGCTCTACACATTCGTAGTTTCTAAGCGAGAAACTAGAGGAACTGCTGCAAAAAAAAAGGATATTTCTGTTTGTATACATGACATTTTATGCACTTGCCTAAAGAAAGGACTTTGCTTTTCTCCAAAACAATTTTTACTATGATTTTCTCGGTCCATTGCATAGGAATTCCACACCACTTTGTCCGGATATGACTGCATGAAACCGGAAATATCCGGTTTTGTTTTGGCTAACTCAATCCCAGATATTGCCACAGCCCCTGTGTTTGTGTTTTCTGGATATTATCAATGGTCTTTATTGTTTGGAACTTTTTTTTTAATCAGGGAGCATTTAATTTTGTACAGGGAAACAATCACTGGATCCACATGCAGAAACAAGTTCTTCCTATTCGTGTATTCTAGGGAGAAACTAGAGGAACTGCGGCAAATAAACATGAAATTTCTGTTTGTATACATGACATTTTATGCACTTGCCTAAAGAAAGGACTTTGCTTTTCTCCAAAACCATTTTTACTATGATTTGCTTGGTCTACTGCATAGGAATTCCACACCACTTTGTCCGGGTATTACAGATTGAAACCGGAAATATCCGGTTTTGTTTTGGCTAACTCAATCCCAGATATTGCCACAGCCCTGTGTTTGTGTTTTCTGGATATTATCAAAGGACTTTATTGTTTTGAAACTTTTTTTTATCAGGGAACATTTCATTTTGGACTGGGAAACTCTAATTGGTTCCACATGGAGACACCAGCTCTACACATTCGTATTTTCTAAGCGAGAAACTAGAGGAACTGCGGCAAGCAAACATGATATTTCTGTTGTATACATGACATTTTATGCACTTGCCTAAAGAAAGGATTTTGCTTTTCTCCAAAACCATTTTTACTATGATTTGCTTGGTCTATTGCATATAAATTCCACACCACTTTGTCCGGATATGACAGCATGAAACCGGAAATATCCGGTTTTGTTTTGGCTAACTCAATCCCAGATATTGCCACAGCCCTTGTGTTTGTGTTTTCTGGATATTATCAATGGACTTTATTGTTTTCAAAATTTTTTTTTATCAGGGAACATTTAATTTTGTACTGGGAATCACTCAGTGGTTCCAAATGGAGACACCAGCTCTACACATTCGTATTTTCTAGCGTGAAAACTAGAGGAACTGCGGCAAACAAACATGATATTTCTGTTTGTATACATGACATTTTATGCACTTGCCTAACGAAAAGACTTTGCTTTTCTCCAAAACCATTTTTAGTATGAATTGCTTGGTCTATTGCATACAAATTCCACACCACTTTGTCCGGATATGACTGCATGAAACCGGAAATATCCGGTTTTCTTTTGGCTAACTCAATCCCAGATATTGCCACAGCCCCGTGTTTGTGTTTTCTGGATATTATCAAAGGACTTTATTGTTTTGAAACTTTTTTTTATCAGGGAACATTTAATTTTGTACTGGGAAACACTCAGTGGTTCCAAATGGAGACACCAGCTGTACACATTCGTATTTTCTAGCGTGAAAACTAGAGGAACTGCGGCAAACAAACATGATATTTCTGTTTGTATACATGACATTTTATGCACTTGCCTAACGAAAAGACTTTGCTTTTCTCCAAAACCATTTTTAGTATGAATTGCTTGGTCTATTGCATACAAATTCCACACCACTTTGTCCGGATATGACTGCATGAAACCGGAAATATCCGGTTTTGTTTTGGCTAACTCAATCCCAGATTACCACAGCCTCTGTGTTGGTGTTTTCTGGATATTATCAATGATCATTATTGTTTTGAAAGTTTTTTTTTTTATCAGGGCACATTTAATTTTGTACTGGGAAACACTCAGTGGTTCCACATGGAGACACCAGCTCTACACATTCGTATTTTCTAAGCGAGAAACTGGAGGAACTGTGGCAAACAAACATGATATTTCTGTTTGTATACATGACATTTTATGCACTTGCCTAACGAAAAGACTTTGCTTTTCTCCAAAACCATTTGTCCTATGATTTGCTTGGTCTATTGCATATAAATTCCACACCACTTTGTCCGGATATGACTGCATGAAACCGGAAATATCCGGTTTTGTTTTGGCTAACTCAATCCCAGATATTGCCACAGCCCCTGTGTTTGTGTTTTCTGGATATTATCAATGGTCATTATTGTTTGGAACGTTTTTTTTAAATCAGGGAGCATTTAATTTTGTACTGGGAAACAATCACTGGTTCCACATGCAGAAACCAGTTCTTCCTATTCGTGTATTCTAGGGAGAAAACTAGAGGAACTGCGGCAAGCAAACATGATATTTCTGTTTGTATACATGACACTTTATGCACTTTGCTAAAGAAAGGACTTTGCTTTTCTCCAAAACCATTTTTACTATGATTTGCTTGGTCTATTGCATACAAATTCCACACCACTTTGTCCGGATATGACTGCATGAAACCGGAAATATCCGGTTTTCTTTTGGCTAACTCAATCCCAGATTGCCACAGCATCTGTGTTTGTGTTTTCTGGATATTATCCATTATCATTATTGTTTTGAAAGTTTTTTTTTTTATCAGGGCACATTTAATTTTGTACTGGGAAACTCTCAGTGGTTCCACATGGAGACACCATCTCTACACATTCGTATTTTCTAAGCGAGAAACTAGAGGAACTGCGGCAAACAAACAGGATATTTCTGTTTGTATACATGACATTTTATGCACTTGCCTAAAGAAAGGACTTTGCTTTTCTCCAAAACCATTTTTACTATGATTTGCTTGGTCTATTGCATACAATTTTACACCACTTTGTCCGGATATGACTGCATGAAACCGGAAATATCCGGTTTTCTTTTGGCTAACTCAATAACAGATTGCCACAGCCTCTGTGTTTGTGTTTTCTGGATATTACCAATGGTCATTATTGTTTTGAAATTTTTTTTTCATCAGGGAACATTTAATTTTGTTCTGGGAAACACTCAGTGGTTCCACAAGGAGACACCAGCTCTACACATTTGTATTTTCTAAGCGAGAAACTAGAGGAACTGTGGCAAGCAAACATGATATTTCTGTTTGTATACATGCCATTTTATGCACTTTGCTAAAGAAAGAACTTTGCTTTTCTCCATAACCATTTTTACTATGATTTGCTTGGTCTATTGCATACAAATTCCACACCACTTTGTCCGGATATGACTGCATGAAACCGGAAATATCCGGTTTTGTTTTGGCTAACTCAATCCCAGATTGCCACAGCCTCTGTGTTTGTGTTTTCTGGATATTATCCATGATCATTATTGTTTTGAAAGTTTTTTTTATCAGGGAACATTTAATTTTGTACTGGGAAACACTCAGTGGTTCCACATGGAGACACCAGCTCTACACATTCGTATTTTATAAGCGAGAACTAGAGGAACTGCGGCAAACAAACAGGATATTTCTGTTTGTATACATGACATTTTATGCACTTTGCTAAAGAAAGAACTTTGCTTTTCTCCATAACCATTTTTACTATGATTTGCTTGGTCTATTGCATACAAATTCCACACCATTTTGTCCGGATATGACTGCATGAAACCGGAAATATCCGGTTTTGTTTTGGCTAACTCAATCCCAGATATTGCCACAGCCCTTGTGTTTGTGTTTTCTGGATATTATCAATGGTCATTATTGTTTGGAACGTTTTTTTTAAATCAGGGAGCATTTAATTTTGTACTGGGAAACAATCACTGGTTCCACATGCAGAAACCAGTTCTTCCTATTCGTGTATTCTAGGGAGAAAACTAGAGGAACTGCGGCAAACAAACATGATATTTCTGTTTGTATACATGACTTTTTATGCACTTTGCTAAAGAAAGGACTTTGCTTTTCTCCAAAACCATTTTTACTATGATTTGCTTGGTCTATTGCATACAAATTCCACACCACTTTGTCCGGATATGACTGCATGAAACCGGAAATATCCGGTTTTGTTTTGGCTAACTCAATCCCAGATTGCCACAGCCTCTGTGTTTGTGTTTTCTGGATATTATCAATGGTCATTATAGTTTTGAATTCTTTTTTCAGGGAACATTTAATTTTGTACTGGGAAACACTCAGTGGTTCCACATGGAGACACCAGCTCTACACATTCGTATTTTCTAAGCGAGAAACTACAGGAACTGTGGCAAACAAACATTTTGTTTCTGTTTGTATACATGACATTTTATGCACTTGTCCAACGAAAAGACTTTTCTATTCTCCAAAACCATTTTTACTATGATTTGCTTGGTCTATTGCATACAAATTCCACACCACTTTGTCCGGATATGACTGCATGAAACCGGAAATATCCGGTTTTGTTTTGGCTAACTCAATCCCAGATATTGCCACAGCCCCTGTGTTTGTGTTTTCTGGCTATTATCAATGGTCATTATTGTTTGGAACGTTTTTTTTTAATCAGGGAGCATTTAATTTTGTACTGGGAAACAATCTCTGGTTCCAAATGCAGAAAACAGTTCTTCCTATTCGTGTATTCTAGGGAGAAAACTAGAGGAACTGCGGAAAGCAAACATGATATTTCTGTTTGTATACATGACATTTTATGCACTTTGCTAAAGAAAGGACTTTGCTTTTCTCCAAAACCATTTTTACTATGATTTTCTCGGTCCATTGCATAGGAATTCCACACCACTTTTACCAGATATGACTGCATGAAACCGGAAATATCCGGTTTTGTTTTGGCTAACTCAATCCCAGAGATTGCCACAGCCCCTGTGTTTGTGTTTTCTGGATATTATCAATGGACTTTATTGTTTTCAAATTTTTTTTATCAGGGAACATTTAATTTTGTACTGGGAAACTCTAATTGGTTCCACATGGAGACAGCAGCTCTACACATTCGTATTTTCTAAGCGAGAAACTAGAGGAACTGCAGCAAACAATCATGATATTTCTGTTTGTATACATGACATTTTATGCACTTTGCTAAAGAAAGGACTTTGCTTTTCCCCAAAACCATTTTTACTATGATTTGCTTGGTCTATTGCATACAAATTCCACACCACTTTGTCCGGATATGACTGCATGAAACCGGAAATATCTGGTTTTCTTTGGGCTGACTCAATCCCAGATTGCCACAACCCCTGTGTTTGTGTTTCCTGGATATTATCAATGGTCATTATTGTTTTGTTAGTTTTTTTTTTTTCAGGGAACATTTAATTTTGTACTGGGAAACACTCAGTGGTTCCACATGGAGACACCAGCTCTACACATTCGTACTTTCTAAGCGAGAAACTAGAGTAACTGCGGCAAACAAACATGATATTTCTGTTTGTATACATGACAATTTATGCACTTGCCTAAAGAAAGGACTTTGCTTTTCTCCAAAACCATTTTTACTATGATTTTCTCGGTCCATTGCATAGGAATTACACACCACTTTGTCCGGATATGACTGCATGAAACCGGAAATATCCGGTTTTGTTTTGGCTAACTCAATCCCAGATATTGCCACAGCCCCTGTGTTTGTGTTTTCTGGATATTATCAATGGTCTTTATTGTTTGGAACTTTTTTTTTAATCAGGGAGCATTTAATTTTGTACAGGGAAACAATCACTGGATCCACATGCAGAAACAAGTTCTTCCTATTCGTGTATTCTAGGGAGAAAACTAGAGGAACTGCGGCAAACAAACATGATATTTCTGTTTGTATACATGACATTTTATGCACTTGCCTAAAGAAAGGACTTTGCTTTTCTCCAAAACCATTTTTACTATGATTTGCTTGGTCTACTGCATATAAATTCCACACCACTTTGTCCGGATATGACTGCATGAAACCGGAAATATCCGGTTTTGTTTTGGCTAACTCAATCCCAGATATTGCCACAGCCCCTGTGTTTGTGTTTTCTGGATATTATCAATGGTCATTATTGTTTGGAACGTTTTTTTTAAATCAGGGAGCATTTAATTTTGTACTGGGAAACAATCACTGGTTCCACATGCAGAAACCAGTTCTTCCTATTCGTGTATTCTAGGGAGAAAACTAGAGGAACTGCGGCAAGCAAACATGATATTTCTGTTTGTATACATGACATTTTATGCACTTTGCTAAAGAAAGGACTTTGCTTTGCTCCAAAACCATTTTTACTATGATTTGCTTGGTCTATTGCATACAAATTCCACACCACTTTGTCCGGATATGACTGCATGAAACCGGAAATATCCGGTTTTCTTTTGGCTAACTCAATCCCAGATTGCCACAGCATCTGTGTTTGTGTTTTCTAGATATTTTCCATTATCATTATTGTTTTGAAAGTTTTTTTTATCAGGGCACATTTAATTTTGTACTGGGAAACTCTCAGTGGTTCCACATGGAGACACCAGCTCTACACATTCGTATTTTCTAAGCGAGAAACTAGAGGAACTGCGGCAAACAAACAGGATATTTCTGTTTGTATACATGACATTTTATGCACTTGCCTAAAGAAAGGACTTTGCTTTTCTCCAAAACCATTTTTACTATGATTTGCTTGGTCTATTGCATACAAATTCCACACCACTTTGTCCGGATATGACTGCATGAAACCGGAAATATCCGGTTTTGTTTTGGCTAACTCAAACCCAGATTGCCACAGCCTCTGTGTTTGTGTTTTCTGGCTATTATCAATGGTCATTATTGTTTGGAACGTTTTTTTTTAATCAGGGAGCATTTAATTTTGTACTGGGAAACAATCACTGGTTCGACATGCAGAAAACAGTTCTTCCTATTCGTGTATTCTAGGGAGAAATCTAGAGGAACTGCGGAAAGCAAACATGATATTTCTGTTTGTATACATGACATTTTATGCACTTGCCTAAAGAAAGGACTTTGCTTTTCCCCAAAACCATTTTTACTATGATTTTCTCGGTCCATTGCATAGGAATTCCACACCACTTTTACCAGATATGACTGCATGAAACCGGAAATATCCGGTTTTGTTTTGGCTAACTCAATCCCAGATATTGCCACAGCCCCTGTGTTTGTGTTTTCTGGATATTATCAATGGACTTTATTGTATTCAAATTTTTTTATCAGGGAACATTTAATTTTGTACTGGGAAACTCTAATTGGTTCCACATGGAGACAGCAGCTCTACACATTCGTATTTTCTAAGCGAGAAACTAGAGGAACTGCAGCAAACAATCATGATATTTCTATTTGTATACATGACATGTTATGCACTTTGCTAAAGAAAGGACTTTGCTTTTCCCCAAAACCATTTTTACTATGATTTGCTTGGTCTATTGCATACAAATTCCACACCACTTTGTCCGGATATGACTGCATGAAACCGGAAATATCTGGTTTTCTTTTGGCTAACTCAATCCCAGATTGCCACAGCCTCTGTGTTTGTGTTTTCTGGATATTATCAATGATCATTATTGTTTTGAAAGTTCTTTTTATCAGGGTACATTTAATTTTGTACTGGGAAACACTCAGTGGTTCCACATGGAGACACCAGCTCTACACATTCGTATTTTCTAAGCGAGAAACTAGAGGAACTGCGGCAAACAAACAGGATATTTCTGTTTGTATACATGACATTTTATGCACTTGCCTAAAGAAAGGACTTTGCTTTTCTCCAAAACCATTTGTACTATGATTTGCTTGGTCTATTGCATACAAATTCCACACCACTTTGTCCGGATATGACTGTATGAAACCGGAAATATCCAGTTTTGTTTTGGCTAACTCAATAACAGATTGCCACAGCCTCTGTGTTTGTGTTTTCTGGATATTACCAATGGTCATTCTTGTTTTGAAAGTTTTTTTTTTTTCATCAGGGAACATTTAATTTTGTTCTGGGAAACACTCAGTGGTTCCACAAGGAGACACCAGCTCTACACATTCGTATTTTCTAAGCGAGAAACTAGAGGAACTGTGGCAAACAATCATGATATTTCTGTTTGTATACATGACAATTTATGCACTTGCCTAAAGAAAGGACTTTGCTTTTCCCCAAAACCATTTTTACTATGATTTTCTCGGTCCATTGCATAGGAATTCCACACCACTTTGTCCGGATATGACTGCATGGAACCGGAAATATCCGGTTTTGTTTTGGCTAACTCAATCCCAGATATTGCCACAGCCCCTGTGTTTGTGTTTTCTGGATATTATCAATGGTCTTTATTGTTTGGAACTTTTTTTTTTTTAATCAGGGAGCATTTAATTTTGTACAGGGAAACAATCACTGGATCCACATGCAGAAACAAGTTCTTCCTATTCGTGTATTCTAGGGAGAAAACTAGAGGAACTGCGGCAAATAAACATGATATTTCTGTTTGTATACATGACATTTTATGCACTTGCCTAAAGAAAGGACTTTGCTTTTCTCCAAAACCATTTGTACTATGATTTGCTTGGTCTACTGCGTACACATTCCACACCACTTTGTCCGGATATGACTGCATGAAACCGGAAATATCCGGTTTTCTTTTGGCTAACTCAATCCCAGATTGCCACAGCCTCTGTGTTTGTGTTTTCTGGATATTACCAATGGTCATTATTGTTTTGAAATTTTTTTTTCATCAGGGAACATTTAATTTTGTTCTGGGAAGCACTCAGTGGTTCCACAAGGAGACACCAGCTCTACACATTTGTATTTTCTAAGCGAGAAACTAGAGGAACTGTGGCAAACAAACATGATATTTCTGTTTGTATACATGACATTTTATGCACTTGTCCAACGAAAAGACTTTGCTTTTCTCCAAAACCAATTTTACTATGATTTGCTTGGTCTATTGCATACAAATTCCACACCATTTTGTCCGGATATGACTGCATGAAACCGGAAATATCCGGTTTTGTTTTGGCTAACTCAATCCCAGATATTGCCACAGCCCCTGTGTTTGTGTTTTCTGGATATTATCAATGGTCATTATTGTTTGGAATGTTTTTTTTAAATCCGGGAGCATTTAATTTTGTACAGGGAAACAATCACTGGATCCACATGCAGAAACCAGTTCTTCCTATTCGTGTATTCTAGGGAGAAAACTAGAGGAACTGCGGCAAGCAAACATGATATTTCTGTTTGTATACATGACATTTTAGGCACTTTGCTAAAGAAAGGACTTTGCTTTTCTCCATAAAAATTTTTACTATGATTTGCTTGGTCTATTGCATACAAATTCCACACCACTTTGTCCGGATATGACTGCATGAAACCGGAAATATCCGGTTTTGTTTTGGCTAACTCAATCCCAGATTGCCACAGCCTCTGTGTTTGTGTTTTCTGGATATTATCCATGATCATTATTGTTTTGAAAGTTTTTTTTTTATCAGGACACATTTAATTTTGTACTGGGAAATTCTAATTGGTTCCACATGGAGACAGCAGCTCTACACATTCGTATTTTCTAAGCGAGGAACTAGAGGAACTTCGGCAAACAAACATGATATTTCTGTTTGTATACATGACATTTTATGCACTTGCCTAAAGAAAGACTTTGCTTTTCTCCAAAACCATTTGTACTATGATTTGCTTGGTCTATTGCATACAAATTCCACACCACTTTGTCCGAATATGACTGCATGAAACCGGAAATATCCGGTTTTGTTTTGGCTAACTCAATCCCAGATTGCCACAGCCTCTGTGTTTGTGTTTTCTGGATATTATCCATGATCATTATTGTTTTGAAAGTTTTTTTTTTTCATCAGGGAACATTTAATTTTGTTCTGGGAAACACTAAGTGGTTTCACAAGGAGACACCAGCTCTACACATTCGTATTTTCTAATCGAGAAACTAGAGGAACTGTGGCAAACAAACATGATATTTCTGTTGGTATACATGACATTTTATGCACTTGTCCAACGAAAAGACTTTGCTTTTCTCCAAAACCATTTTACTATGATTTGCTTGGTCTATTGCATACAAATTCCACACCACTTTGTCCGGATATGACTGCATAATACCGGAAATATCCGGTTTTGTTTTGGCTAACTCAATCCCAGATATTTCCACAGCACCTGTGCTTGTGTTTTCTGGATATTATCAATGGTCATTATTGTTTGGAACGTTTTTTTTTAATCAGGGAGCATTTAATTTTGTACAGGGAAACAATCACTGGTTCCACATGCAGAAACCAGTTCTTCCTATTCGTGTATTCTAGGGAGAAAACTAGAGGAACTGCGGCAAACAAACATGATATTTCTGTTTGTATACTTCACATTTTATGCACTTGCCTAAAGAAAGGACTTTGCTTTTCTCCAAAACCATTTTTACTATGATTTGCTTGGTCTATTGCATATAAATTCCACACACTTTGTCCGGATATGACTGCATGAAACTGGAAATATCCGGTTTTGTTTTGGCTAACTTAATCCCAGATATTGCCACAGCCCCTGTGTTTGTGTTTTCTGGATATTATCAATGGTCTTTATTGTTTGGAACTTTTTTTTTAATCAGGGAGCATTTAATTTTGTACAGGGAAACAATCACTGGATCCACATGCAGAAACCAGTTCTTCCTATTCGTGTATTCTAGGGAGAAACCTAGAGGAACTTTGGCAAACAAACATGATATTTCTGTTTGGATACATGACATTTTATGCACTTGCCTAAAGAAAGGACTTTGCTTTTCTCCAAAACCATTTTTACTATGATTTTCTCGGTCCATTGCATAGGAATTACACACCACTTTGTCCGGATATGACTGCATGAAACTGGAAATATCCTGTTTTGTTTTGGCTAACTCAATTACAGATATTGCCACTGCCCCTGTGTTTGTGTTTTCTGGATATTATCAAAGGACTTTATTGTTTTGAAACTTTTTTTTATCAGGGAACATTTAATTTTGTACTGGGAAACTCTAATTTGTTCCACACGGAGACACCAGCTCTACACATTCGTATTTTCTAGCGAGAAAACTAGAGGAACTGCGGGAAACAAACCTGATATTTCTGTTTGTATCCATGACATTTTATGTACTTGCCTAAAGAAAGAAGTTTGCTTTTCTCCAAAACCATATTTACTATGATTTCCTTGGTCTATTGCATACAAATTCCACACCACTTTGTCCGGATTTGACAGCATGAAACTGGAAATATCCGGATTTGTTTTGGCTAACTCAATCCCAGATATTGCCACAGCCCCTGTGTTTGTGTTTTCTGGATATTACCAAAGGACTTTATTGTTTTGAAACTTTTTTTTTATCAGGGAACATTTAATTTTGTACTGGGAAACACTCAGTTGTTCCACATGGAGACACCAGCTCTACACATTCGTATTTTCTAGCGAAAAAACTAGAGGAACTGCGTCAAACAAACATGATATTTCTGTTTGTATACATAACATTTTATGCACTTGCCTAACGAAAAGACTTTACTTTTTTCCAAAACCATTTTTAGTATGAATTGCTTGGTCTATTGCATAGAAATTCCACACCACTTTGTCCGGATATGACTGCATGAAACCGGAAATATCCGGTTTTGTTTTGGCTAACTCAATAACAGATTGCCACAGCCTCTGTGCTTGTGTTTTATGGATATTACCAATGGTCATTATTGTTTTGTTAGTTTTTTTTTTGATCAGGGCACATTTAATTTTGTACTGGGAAACACTCAGTGGTTCCACATGGAGACACCAGCTCTACACATTCGTATTTTCTAAGTGAGAAACTAGAGGAACTGCAGAAAACAAACAGGATATTTTTGTTTGTATACATGACATTTTATGCACTTGCCTAAAGAAAGGACGTTGCTTTTCTCCAAAACCATTTGTACTATGATTTGCTTGGTCTATTGCATACAAATTCCACACCACTTTGTCCGGATATGACTGCATGAAACCGGAAATATCCGGTTTTGTTTTGGCTAACTCAATAACAGATTGCCACAGCCTCTGTGCTTGTGTTTTCTGGATATTACCAATGGTCATTATTGTTTTGAAAGTTTTTTTTTCATCAGGGAACATTTAATTTTGTTCTGGGAAACACTCAGTGGTTCCACATGGAGACACCAGCTCTACAGATTCGTATTTTCTAAGCGAGAAACTACAGGAACTGTGGCAAACAAACATTTTGTTTCTGTTTGTATACATGACATTTTATGCACTTATCCAACGAAAAGACTTTGCTTTTCTCCAAAACCATTTTTACTATGATTTGCTTGGTCTATTGCATACAAATTCCACACCACTTTGTCCGGATATGACTGCATGAAACCAGAAATATCCGGTTTTGTTTTGGCTAACTCAATCCCAGATAGCCACAGCCTCTGTGTTTGTGTTTTCTGGATATTATCAATGATCATTATTGTTTTGAAAGTTCTTTTTATCAGGGTACATTTAATTTTGTACTGGGAAACACTCAGTGGTTCCACATGGAGACACCAGCTCTACACATTCGTATTTTCTAAGCGAGAAACTAGAGGAACTGCGGAAAACAAACATGATATTTCTGTTTGTATACATGACATTTTATGCACTTGCCTAAAGAAAGGATTTTGCTTTTCTCCAAAACCATTTTTACTATGATTTGCTTGGTCTATTGCATATAAATTCCACACCACTTTGTCCGGATATGACAGCATGAAACCGGAAATATCCGGTTTTGTTTTGGCTAACTCAATCCCAGATATTTCCACAGCCCTTGTGTTTGTGTTTTCTGGATATTATCAATGGACTTTATTGTTTTCAAAATTTTTTTTATCAGGGAACATTTAATTTTGTACTGGGAAACACTCAGTGGTTCCAAATGGAGACACCAGCTCTACACATTCGTATTTTCTAGCGTGAAAACTAGAGGAACTGCGGCAAACAAACAGGATATTTCTGTTTGTATACATGACATTTTATGCACTTGCCTAACGAAAAGACTTTGCTTTTCTCCAAAACCATTTTTAGTATGAATTGCTTGGTCTATTGCATACAAATTCCACACCACTTTGTCCGGATATGACTGCATGAAACCGGAAATATCCGGTTTTGTTTTGGCTAACTCAATCCCAGATTGCCACAGCCTCTGTGTTGGTGTTTTCTGGATATTATCAATGATCATTATTGTTTTGAAAGTTTTTTTTTAATCAGGGCACATTTAATTTTGTACTGGAAAAACAGAGTGCTTCCACATGGAGACACCATCTCTACACATTCGTATTTTCTAAGCGAGAAACTAGAGGAACTGCGGCAAACAAACAGGATATTTCTGTTTGTATACATGACATTTTATGCACTTGCCTAAAGAAAGGACTTTGCTTTACTCCAAAACCATTTTTACTATGATTTGCTTGGTCTATTGCATACAAATTCCACACCACTTTGTCCGGATATGACTGCATGAAACCGGAAATATCCGGTTTTCTTTTGGCTAACTCAATCCCAGATTGCCACAGCCTCTGTGTTTGTGTTTTCTGGCTATTATCAATGGTCATTATTGTTTGGAACGTTTTTTTTTAATCAGGGAGCATTTAATTTTGTACTGGGAAACAATCACTGGTTCGACATGCAGAAAACAGTTCTTCCTATTCGTGTATTCTAGGGAGAAAACTAGAGGAACTGCGGCAAGCAAACATGATATTTCTGTTTGTATACATGACATTTTATGCACTTTGCTAAAGAAAGGACTTTGCTTTTCCCCAAAACCATTTTTACTATGATTTGCTTGGTCTATTGCACACAAATTCCACAGCACTTTGTCCGGATATGACTGCATGCAACCGGAAATATCCGGTTTTCTTTTGGCTAACTCAATCCCAGATTGCCACAGCCTCTGTGTTTGTGTTTTCTGGATATTATCAATGGTCATTATAGTTTTGAATTCTTTTTTCAGGGAACATTTAATTTTGTACTGGGAAACACTCAGTGGTTCCACATGGAGACACCAGCTCTACACATTCGTATTTTCTAAGCGAGAAACTACAGGAACTGTGGCAAACAAACATTTTGTTTCTGTTTGTATACATGACATTTTATGCACTTGTCCAACGAAAAGACTTTTCTATTCTCCAAAACCATTTTTACTATGATTTGCTTGGTCTATTGCATACAAATTCCACACCACTTTGTCCGGATATGACTGCATGAAACCGGAAATATCCGGTTTTGTTTTGGCTAACTCAATCCCAGATATTGCCACAGCCCCTGTGTTTGTGTTTTCTGGCTATTATCAATGGTCATTATTGTTTGGAACGTTTTTTTTTAATCAGGGAGCATTTAATTTTGTACTGGGAAACAATCTCTGGTTCCAAATGCAGAAAACAGTTCTTCCTATTCGTGTATTCTAGGGAGAAAACTAGAGGAACTGCGGAAAGCAAACATGATATTTCTGTTTGTATACATGACATTTTATGCACTTTGCTAAAGAAAGGACTTTGCTTTTCTCCAAAACCATTTTTACTATGATTTTCTCGGTCCATTGCATAGGAATTCCACACCACTTTTACCAGATATGACTGCATGAAACCGGAAATATCCGGTTTTGTTTTGGCTAACTCAATCCCAGAGATTGCCACAGCCCCTGTGTTTGTGTTTTCTGGATATTATCAATGGACTTTATTGTTTTCAAATTTTTTTTATCAGGGAACATTTAATTTTGTACTGGGAAACTCTAATTGGTTCCACATGGAGACAGCAGCTCTACACATTCGTATTTTCTAAGCGAGAAACTAGAGGAACTGCAGCAAACAATCATGATATTTCTGTTTGTATACATGACATTTTATGCACTTTGCTAAAGAAAGGACTTTGCTTTTCCCCAAAACCATTTTTACTATGATTTGCTTGGTCTATTGCATACAAATTCCACACCACTTTGTCCGGATATGACTGCATGAAACCGGAAATATCTGGTTTTCTTTGGGCTGACTCAATCCCAGATTGCCACAACCCCTGTGTTTGTGTTTCCTGGATATTATCAATGGTCATTATTGTTTTGTTAGTTTTTTTTTTTTCAGGGAACATTTAATTTTGTACTGGGAAACACTCAGTGGTTCCACATGGAGACACCAGCTCTACACATTCGTACTTTCTAAGCGAGAAACTAGAGTAACTGCGGCAAACAAACATGATATTTCTGTTTGTATACATGACAATTTATGCACTTGCCTAAAGAAAGGACTTTGCTTTTCTCCAAAACCATTTTTACTATGATTTTCTCGGTCCATTGCATAGGAATTACACACCACTTTGTCCGGATATGACTGCATGAAACCGGAAATATCCGGTTTTGTTTTGGCTAACTCAATCCCAGATATTGCCACAGCCCCTGTGTTTGTGTTTTCTGGATATTATCAATGGTCTTTATTGTTTGGAACTTTTTTTTTAATCAGGGAGCATTTAATTTTGTACAGGGAAACAATCACTGGATCCACATGCAGAAACAAGTTCTTCCTATTCGTGTATTCTAGGGAGAAAACTAGAGGAACTGCGGCAAACAAACATGATATTTCTGTTTGTATACATGACATTTTATGCACTTGCCTAAAGAAAGGACTTTGCTTTTCTCCAAAACCATTTTTACTATGATTTGCTTGGTCTACTGCATAGGAATTCCACACCACTTTGTCCGGGAATTACTGATTGAAACCGGAAATATCCGGTTTTGTTTTGGCTAACTCAATCCCAGATATTGCCACAGGCCCGTGTTTGTGTTTTCTGGATATTACCAAAGGACTTTATTGTTTTGAAACTTTTTTTTATCAGGGAACATTTAATTTTGTACTGGGAAACTCTAATTGGTTCCACATGGAGACACCAGCTCTACACAATCGTATTTTCTAAGCGAGAAACTAGAGGAACTGCGGCAAGCAAACATGATATTTCTGTTGTATACATGACATTTTATGCACTTGCCTAAAGAAAGGATTTTGCTTTTCTCCAAAACCATTTTTACTATGATTTGCTTGGTCTATTGCATATAAATTCCACACCACTTTGTCCGGATATGACAGCATGAAACCGGAAATATCCGGTTTTGTTTTGGCTAACTCAATCCCAGATATTGCCACAGCCCTTGTGTTTGTGTTTTCTGGATATTATCAATGGACTTTATTGTTTTCAAAATTTTTTTTTATCAGGGAACATTCAATTTTGTACTGGGAAACACTCAGTGGTTCCAAATGGAGACACCAGCTCTACACATTCGTATTTTCTAGCGTGAAAACTAGAGGAACTGCGGCAAACAAACAGGATATTTCTGTTTGTATACATGACATTTTATGCACTTGCCTAACGAAAAGACTTTGCTTTTCTCCAAAACCATTTTTAGTATGAATTGCTTGGTCTATTGCATACAAATTCCACACCACTTTGTCCGGATATGACTGCATGAAACCGGAAATATCCGGTTTTGTTTTGGCTAACTCAATCCCAGATTGCCACAGCCTCTGTGTTGGTGTTTTCTGGATATTATCAATGATCATTATTGTTTTGAAAGTTTTTTTTTAATCAGGGCACATTTAATTTTCTACTGGGAAACACTCAGTGGTTCCACATGGAGACACCAGCTCTACACATTCGTATTTTCTAAGCGAGAAACTAGAGGAACTGTGGCAAACAAACATGATATTTCTGTTTGTATACATGACATTTTATGCACTTGCCTAAAGAAAGGACTTTGCTTTTCTCCAAAACCATTTTTACTATGATTTGCTTGGTCTATTGCATATAAATTCCACACCACTTTGTCCGGATATGACTGCATGAAACCGGAAATATCCGGTTTTGTTTTGGCTAACTCAATCCCAGATATTGCCACAGCCACTGTGTTTGTGTTTTCTGGATATTATCAATGGTCATTATTGTTTGGAACGTTTTTTTTAAATCAGGGAGCATTTAATTTTGTACTGGGAAACAATCACTGGTTCCACATGCAGAAACCAGTTCTTCCTATTCGTGTATTCTAGGGAGAAAACTAGAGGAACTGCGGCAAGCAAACATGATATTTCTGTTTGTATACATGACATTTTATGCACTTTGCTAAAGAAAGGACTTTGCTTTTCTCCAAAACCATTTTTACTATGATTTGCTTGGTCTATTGCATACAAATTCCACACCACTTTGTCCGGATATGACTGCATGAAACCGGAAATATCCGGTTTTCTTTTGGCTAACTCAATCCCAGATTGCCACAGCATCTGTGTTTGTGTTTTCTAGATATTTTCCATTATCATTATTGTTTTGAAAGTTTTTTTTATCAGGGCACATTTAATTTTGTACTGGGAAACTCTCAGTGGTTCCACATGGAGACACCAGCTCTACACATTCGTATTTTCTAAGCGAGAAACTAGAGGAACTGCGGCAAACAAACAGGATATTTCTGTTTGTATACATGACATTTTATGCACTTGCCTAAAGAAAGGACTTTGCTTTTGTCCAAAACCATTTTTACTATGATTTGCTTGGTCTATTGCATACAAATTCCACACCACTTTGTCCGGATATGACTGCATGAAACCGGAAATATCCGGTTTTGTTTTGGCTAACTCAAACCCAGATTGCCACAGCCTCTGTGTTTGTGTTTTCTGGCTATTATCAATGGTCATTATTGTTTGGAACGTTTTTTTTTAATCAGGGAGCATTTAATTTTGTACTGGGAAACAATCACTGGTTCGACATGCAGAAAACAGTTCTTCCTATTCGTGTATTCTAGGCAGAAATCTAGAGGAACTGCGGAAAGCAAACATGATATTTCTGTTTGTATACATGACATTTTATGCACTTGCCTAAAGAAAGGACTTTGCTTTTCCCCAAAACCATTTTTACTATGATTTTCTCGGTCCATTGCATAGGAATTCCACACCACTTTTACCAGATATGACTGCATGAAACCGGAAATATCCGGTTTTGTTTTGGCTAACTCAATCCCAGATATTGCCACAGCCCCTGTGTTTGTGTTTTCTGGATATTATCAATGGACTTTATTGTATTCAAATTTTTTTATCAGGGAACATTTAATTTTGTACTGGGAAACTCTAATTGGTTCCACATGGAGACAGCAGCTCTACACATTCGTATTTTCTAAGCGAGAAACTAGAGGAACTGCAGCAAACAATCATGATATTTCTATTTGTATACATGACATGTTATGCACTTTGCTAAAGAAAGGACTTTGCTTTTCCCCAAAACCATTTTTACTATGATTTGCTTGGTCTATTGCATACAAATTCCACACCACTTTGTCCGGATATGACTGCATGAAACCGGAAATATCTGGTTTTCTTTTGGCTAACTCAATCCCAGATTGCCACAGCCTCTGTGTTTGTGTTTTCTGGATATTATCAATGATCATTATTGTTTTGAAAGTTCTTTTTATCAGGGTACATTTAATTTTGTACTGGGAAACACTCAGTGGTTCCACATGGAGACACCAGCTCTACACATTCGTATTTTCTAAGCGAGAAACTAGAGGAACTGCGGCAAACAAACATGATATTTCTGTTTGTATACATGACATTTTATGCACTTGCCTAAAGAAAGGACTTTGCTTTTCTCCAAAACCATTTGTACTATGATTTGCTTGGTCTATTGCATACAAATTCCACACCACTTTGTCCGGATATGACTGTATGAAACCGGAAATATCCAGTTTTGTTTTGGCTAACTCAATAACAGATTGCCACAGCCTCTGTGTTTGTGTTTTCTGGATATTACCAATGGTCATTCTTGTTTTGAAAGTTTTTTTTTTTTTTCATCAGGGAACATTTAATTTTGTTCTGGGAAACACTCAGTGGTTCCACAAGGAGACACCAGCTCTACACATTCGTATTTTCTAAGCGAGAAACTAGAGGAACTGTGGCAAACAAACATGATATTTCTGTTTGTATACATGACAATTTATGCACTTGCCTAAAGAAAGGACTTTGCTTTTCCCCAAAACCATTTTTACTATGATTTTCTCGGTCCATTGCATAGGAATTCCACACCACTTTGTCCGGATATGACTGCATGGAACCGGAAATATCCGGTTTTGTTTTGGCTAACTCAATCCCAGATATTGCCACAGCCCCTGTGTTTGTGTTTTCTGGATATTATCAATGGTCTTTATTGTTTGGAACTTTTTTTTTTTAATCAGGGAGCATTTAATTTTGTACAGGGAAACAATCACTGGATCCACATGCAGAAACAAGTTCTTCCTATTCGTGTATTCTAGGGAGAAAACTAGAGGAACTGCGGCAAATAAACATGATATTTCTGTTTGTATACATGACATTTTATGCACTTGCCTAAAGAAAGGACTTTGCTTTTCTCCAAAACCATTTGTACTATGATTTGCTTGGTCTACTGCGTACACATTCCACACCACTTTGTCCGGATATGACTGCATGAAACCGGAAATATCCGGTTTTCTTTTGGCTAACTCAATCCCAGATTGCCACAGCCTCTGTGTTTGTGTTTTCTGGATATTACCAATGGTCATTATTGTTTTGAAATTTTTTTTTCATCAGGGAACATTTAATTTTGTTCTGGGAAGCACTCAGTGGTTCCACAAGGAGACACCAGCTCTACACATTTGTATTTTCTAAGCGAGAAACTAGAGGAACTGTGGCAAACAAACATGATATTTCTGTTTGTATACATGACATTTTATGCACTTGTCCAACGAAAAGACTTTGCTTTTCTCCAAAACCAATTTTACTATGATTTGCTTGGTCTATTGCATACAAATTCCACACCATTTTGTCCGGATATGACTGCATGAAACCGGAAATATCCGGTTTTGTTTTGGCTAACTCAATCCCAGATATTGCCACAGCCCCTGTGTTTGTGTTTTCTGGATATTATCAATGGTCATTATTGTTTGGAATGTTTTTTTTAAATCCGGGAGCATTTAATTTTGTACAGGGAAACAATCACTGGATCCACATGCAGAAACCAGTTCTTCCTATTCGTGTATTCTAGGGAGAAAACTAGAGGAACTGCGGCAAGCAAACATGATATTTCTGTTTGTATACATGACATTTTAGGCACTTTGCTAAAGAAAGGACTTTGCTTTTCTCCATAAAAATTTTTACTATGATTTGCTTGGTCTATTGCATACAAATTCCACACCACTTTGTCCGGATATGACTGCATGAAACCGGAAATATCCGGTTTTGTTTTGGCTAACTCAATCCCAGATTGCCACAGCCTCTGTGTTTGTGTTTTCTGGATATTATCCATGATCATTATTGTTTTGAAAGTTTTTTTTTTATCAGGACACATTTAATTTTGTACTGGGAAATTCTAATTGGTTCCACATGGAGACAGCAGCTCTACACATTCGTATTTTCTAAGCGAGAAACTAGAGGAACTTCGGCAAACAAACATGATATTTCTGTTTGTATACATGACATTTTATGCACTTGCCTAAAGAAAGACTTTGCTTTTCTCCAAAACCATTTGTACTATGATTTGCTTGGTCTATTGCATACAAATTCCACACCACTTTGTCCGAATATGACTGCATGAAACCGGAAATATCCGGTTTTGTTTTGGCTAACTCAATCCCAGATTGCCACAGCCTCTGTGTTTGTGTTTTCTGGATATTATCCATGATCATTATTGTTTTGAAAGTTTTTTTTTTCATCAGGGAACATTTAATTTTGTTCTGGGAAACACTAAGTGGTTTCACAAGGAGACACCAGCTCTACACATTCGTATTTTCTAATCGAGAAACTAGAGGAACTGTGGCAAACAAACATGATATTTCTGTTGGTATACATGACATTTTATGCACTTGTCCAACGAAAAGACTTTGCTTTTCTCCAAAACCATTTTACTATGATTTGCTTGGTCTATTGCATACAAATTCCACACCACTTTGTCCGGATATGACTGCATAATACCGGAAATATCCGGTTTTGTTTTGGCTAACTCAATCCCAGATATTTCCACAGCACCTGTGCTTGTGTTTTCTGGATATTATCAATGGTCATTATTGTTTGGAACGTTTTTTTTTAATCAGGGAGCATTTAATTTTGTACAGGGAAACAATCACTGGTTCCACATGCAGAAACCAGTTCTTCCTATTCGTGTATTCTAGGGAGAAAACTAGAGGAACTGCGGCAAACAAACATGATATTTCTGTTTGTATACTTCACATTTTATGCACTTGCCTAAAGAAAGGACTTTGCTTTTCTCCAAAACCATTTTTACTATGATTTGCTTGGTCTATTGCATATAAATTCCACACACTTTGTCCGGATATGACTGCATGAAACTGGAAATATCCGGTTTTGTTTTGGCTAACTTAATCCCAGATATTGCCACAGCCCCTGTGTTTGTGTTTTCTGGATATTATCAATGGTCTTTATTGTTTGGAACTTTTTTTTTAATCAGGGAGCATTTAATTTTGTACAGGGAAACAATCACTGGATCCACATGCAGAAACCAGTTCTTCCTATTCGTGTATTCTAGGGAGAAAACTAGAGGAACTTTGGCAAACAAACATGATATTTCTGTTTGTATACATGACATTTTATGCACTTGCCTAAAGAAAGGACTTTGCTTTTCTCCAAAACCATTTTTACTATGATTTTCTCGGTCCATTGCATAGGAATTACACACCACTTTGTCCGGATATGACTGCATGAAACTGGAAATATCCTGTTTTGTTTTGGCTAACTCAATTACAGATATTGCCACTGCCCCTGTGTTTGTGTTTTCTGGATATTATCAAAGGACTTTATTGTTTTGAAACTTTTTTTTATCAGGGAACATTTAATTTTGTACTGGGAAACTCTAATTTGTTCCACACGGAGACACCAGCTCTACACATTCGTATTTTCTAGCGAGAAAACTAGAGGAACTGCGGGAAACAAACCTGATATTTCTGTTTGTATCCATGACATTTTATGTACTTGCCTAAAGAAAGAAGTTTGCTTTTCTCCAAAACCATATTTACTATGATTTCCTTGGTCTATTGCATACAAATTCCACACCACTTTGTCCGGATTTGACAGCATGAAACTGGAAATATCCGGATTTGTTTTGGCTAACTCAATCCCAGATATTGCCACAGCCCCTGTGTTTGTGTTTTCTGGATATTACCAAAGGACTTTATTGTTTTGAAACATTTTTTTTTCAGGGAACATTTAATTTTGTACTGGGAAACACTCAGTTGTTCCACATGGAGACACCAGCTCTACACATTCGTATTTTCTAGCGAAAAAACTAGAGGAACTGCGTCAAACAAACATGATATTTCTGTTTGTATACATAACATTTTATGCACTTGCCTAACGAAAAGACTTTACTTTTTTCCAAAACCATTTTTAGTATGAATTGCTTGGTCTATTGCATAGAAATTCCACACCACTTTGTCCGGATATGACTGCATGAAACCGGAAATATCCGGTTTTGTTTTGGCTAACTCAATAACAGATTGCCACAGCCTCTGTGCTTGTGTTTTATGGATATTACCAATGGTCATTATTGTTTTGTTAGTTTTTTTTTTGATCAGGGCACATTTAATTTTGTACTGGGAAACACTCAGTGGTTCCACATGGAGACACCAGCTCTACACATTCGTATTTTCTAAGTGAGAAACTAGAGGAACTGCAGAAAACAAACAGGATATTTTTGTTTGTATACATGACATTTTATGCACTTGCCTAAAGAAAGGACGTTGCTTTTCTCCAAAACCATTTGTACTATGATTTGCTTGGTCTATTGCATACAAATTCCACACCACTTTGTCCGGATATGACTGCATGAAACCGGAAATATCCGGTTTTGTTTTGGCTAACTCAATAACAGATTGCCACAGCCTCTGTGCTTGTGTTTTCTGGATATTACCAATGGTCATTATTGTTTTGAAAGTTTTTTTTTCATCAGGGAACATTTAATTTTGTTCTGGGAAACACTCAGTGGTTCCACATGGAGACACCAGCTCTACAGATTCGTATTTTCTAAGCGAGAAACTACAGGAACTGTGGCAAACAAACATTTTGTTTCTGTTTGTATACATGACATTTTATGCACTTATCCAACGAAAAGACTTTGCTTTTCTCCAAAACCATTTTTACTATGATTTGCTTGGTCTATTGCATACAAATTCCACACCACTTTGTCCGGATATGACTGCATGAAACCAGAAATATCCGGTTTTGTTTTGGCTAACTCAATCCCAGATAGCCACAGCCTCTGTGTTTGTGTTTTCTGGATATTATCAATGATCATTATTGTTTTGAAAGTTCTTTTTATCAGGGTACATTTAATTTTGTACTGGGAAACACTCAGTGGTTCCACATGGAGACACCAGCTCTACACATTCGTATTTTCTAAGCGAGAAACTAGAGGAACTGCGGAAAACAAACATGATATTTCTGTTTGTATACATGACATTTTATGCACTTGCCTAAAGAAAGGATTTTGCTTTTCTCCAAAACCATTTTTACTATGATTTGCTTGGTCTATTGCATATAAATTCCACACCACTTTGTCCGGATATGACAGCATGAAACCGGAAATATCCGGTTTTGTTTTGGCTAACTCAATCCCAGATATTGCCACAGCCCTTGTGTTTGTGTTTTCTGGATATTATCAATGGACTTTATTGTTTTCAAAATTTTTTTTATCAGGGAACATTTAATTTTGTACTGGGAAACACTCAGTGGTTCCAAATGGAGACACCAGCTCTACACATTCGTATTTTCTAGCGTGAAAACTAGAGGAACTGCGGCAAACAAACAGGATATTTCTGTTTGTATACATGACATTTTATGCACTTGCCTAACGAAAAGACTTTGCTTTTCTCCAAAACCATTTTTAGTATGAATTGCTTGGTCTATTGCATACAAATTCCACACCACTTTGTCCGGATATGACTGCATGAAACCGGAAATATCCGGTTTTGTTTTGGCTAACTCAATCCCAGATTGCCACAGCCTCTGTGTTGGTGTTTTCTGGATATTATCAATGATCATTATTGTTTTGAAAGTTTTTTTTTAATCAGGGCACATTTAATTTTGTACTGGGAAAAACAGAGTGCTTCCACATGGAGACACCAGCTCTACACATTCGTATTTTCTAAGCGAGAAACTAGAGGAACTGTGGCAAACAAACATGATATTTCTGTTTGTATACATGACATTTTATGCACTTGCCTAAAGAAAGGACTTTGCTTTTCTCCAAAACCATTTTTACTATGATTTGCTTGGTCTATTGCATATAAATTCCACACCACTTTGGCCGGATATGACTGCATGAAACCGGAAATATCCGGTTTTGTTTTGGCTAACTCAATCCCAGATATTGCCACAGCCCCTGTGTTTGTGTTTTCTGGATATTATCAATGGTCATTATTGTTTGGAACTTTTTTTTAAATCAGGGAGCATTTAATTTTGTACTGGGAAACAATCACTGGTTCCACATGCAGAAACCAGTTCTTCCTATTCGTGTATTCTAGGGAGAAAACTAGAGGAACTGCGGCAAGCAAACATGATATTTCTGTTTGTATACATGACATTTTATGCACTTTGCTAAAGAAAGGACTTTGCTTTTCTCCAAAACCATTTTTACTATGATTTGCTTGGTCTATTGCACACAAATTCCACACCACTTTGTCCGGATATGACTGCATGAAACCGGAAATATCCGGTTTTCTTTTGGATAACTCAATCCCAGATTGCCACAGCATCTGTGTTTGTGTTTTCTAGATATTATCCATTATCATTATTGTTTGAAAGTTTTTTTTATCAGGGCACATTTAATTTTGTACTGGGAAACTCTCAGTGGTTCCACATGGAGACACCATCTCTACACATTCGTATTTTCTAAGCGAGAAACTAGAGGAACTGCGGCAAACAAACAGGATATTTCTGTTTGTATACATGACATTTTATGCACTTGCCTAAAGAAAGGACTTTGCTTTTCTCCAAAACCATTTTTACTATGATTTGCTTGGTCTATTGCATACAAATTCCACACCACTTTGTCCGGATATGACTGCATGAAACCGGAAATATCCGGTTTTCTTTTGGCTAACTCAATCCCAGATTGCCACAGCCTCTGTGTTTGTGTTTTCTGGCTATTATCAATGGTCATTATTGTTTGGAACGTTTTTTTTTAATCAGGGAGCATTTAATTTTGTACTGGGAAACAATCACTGGTTCGACATGCAGAAAACAGTTCTTCCTATTCGTGTATTCTAGGGAGAAAACTAGAGGAACTGCGGCAAGCAAACATGATATTTCTGTTTGTATACATGACATTTTATGCACTTTGCTAAAGAAAGGACTTTGCTTTTCCCCAAAACCATTTTTACTATGATTTGCTTGGTCTATTGCACACAAATTCCACAGCACTTTGTCCGGATATGACTGCATGCAACCGGAAATATCCGGTTTTCTTTTGGCTAACTCAATCCCAGATTGCCACAGCATCTGTGTTTGTGTTCTAGATATTATCCATTATCATTATTGTTTGAAAGTTTTTTTTATCAGGGCACATTTAATTTTGTACTGGGAAACTCTCAGTGGTTCCACATGGAGACACCATCTCTACACATTCGTATTTTCTAAGCGAGAAACTAGAGGAACTGCGGCAAACAAACAGGATATTTCTGTTTGTATACATGACATTTTATGCACTTGCCTAAAGAAAGGACTTTGCTTTTCTCCAAAACCATTTTTACTATGATTTGCTTGGTCTATTGCATACAAATTCCACACCACTTTGTCCGGATATGACTGCATGAAACCGGAAATATCCGGTTTTCTTTTGGCTAACTCAATCCCAGATTGCCACAGCCTCTGTGTTTGTGTTTTCTGGCTATTATCAATGTTCATTATTGTTTGGAACGTTTTTTTTTAATCAGGGAGCATTTAATTTTGTACTGGGAAACAATCACTGGTTCGACATGCAGAAAACAGTTCTTCCTATTCGTGTATTCTAGGGAGAAAACTAGAGGAACTGCGGAAAGCAAACATGATATTTCTGTTTGTATACATGACATTTTATGCACTTGCCTAAAGAAAGGAATTTGCTTTTCCCCAAAACCATTTTTACTATGATTTTCTCGGTCCATTGCATAGGAATTCCACACCACTTTTACCAGATATGACTGCATGAAACCGGAAATATCCGGTTTTCTTTTGGCTAACTCAATCCCAGATATTGCCACAGCCCCTGTGTTTGTGTTTTCTGGATATTATCAATGGACTTTATTGTATTCAAATTTTTTTATCAGGGAAGATTTAATTTTGTACTGGGAAACTCTAATTGGTTCCACATGGAGACAGCAGCTCTACACATTCGTATTTTCTAAGCGAGAAACTAGAGGAACTGCAGCAAACAATCATGATATTTCTGTTTGTATACATGACATGTTATGCACTTTGCTAAAGAAAGGACTTTGCTTTTCCCCAAAAGCATTTTTACTATGATTTGCTTGCTCTATTGCATACAAATTCCACACCACTTTGTCCGGATATGACTGCATGAAACCGGAAATATCTGGTTTTCTTTTGGCTAACTCAATCCCAGATTGCCACAGCCTCTGTGTTTGTGTTTTCTGGATATTATCAATGATCATTATTGTTTTGAAAGTTCTTTTTATCAGGGTACATTTAATTTTGTACTGGGAAACACTCAGTGGTTCCACATGCAGACACCAGCTCTACACATTCGTATTTTCTAAGCGAGAAACTAGAGGAACTGCGGCAAACAAACATGATATTTCTGTTTGTATACATGACATTTTATGCACTTGCCTAAAGAAAGGACTTTGCTTTTCTCCAAAACCATTTGTACTATGATTTGCTTGGTCTATTGCATACAAATTCCACACCACTTTGTCCGGATATGACTGTATGAAACCGGAAATATCCAGTTTTGTTTTGGCTAACTCAATAACAGATTGCCACAGCCTCTGTGTTTGTGTTTTCTGGATATTACCAATGGTCATTCTTGTTTTGAAAGTTTTTTTTTTTTTTCATCAGGGAACATTTAATTTTGTTCTGGGAAACACTCAGTGGTTCCACAAGGAGACACCAGCTCTACACATTCGTATTTTCTAAGCGAGAAACTAGAGGAACTGTGGCAAACAAACATGATATTTCTGTTTGTATACATGACAATTTATGCACTTGCCTAAAGAAAGGACTTTGCTTTTCTCCAAAACCATTTTTACTATGATTTTCTCGGTCCATTGCATAGGAATTCCACACCACTTTGTCCGGATATGACTGCATGGAACCGGAAATATCCGGTTTTGTTTTGGCTAACTCAATCCCAGATATTGCCACAGCCCCTGTGTTTGTGTTTTCTGGATATTATCAATGGTCTTTATTGTTTGGAACTTTTTTTTTTTTTAATCAGGCAGCATTTAATTTTGTACAGGGAAACAATCACTGGATCCACATGCAGAAACAAGTTCTTCCTATTCGTGTATTCTAGGGAGAAAACTAGAGGAACTGCGGCAAATAAACATGATATTTCTGTTTGTATACATGACATTTTATGCACTTGTCCAACGAAAAGACTTTGCTTTTCTCAAAAACCATTTTTACTATGATTTGCTTGGTCTATTGCATACAAATTCCACACCATTTCGTCCGGATATGACTGCATGAAACCGGAAATATCCGGTTTTGTTTTGGCTAACTCAATCGCAGATATTGCCATAGCCTCTGTGTTTGTGTTTTCTGGATATTACCAACGTTCATGATTGTTTTGAAAGTTTTTTTTTTCATCAGGGAACATTTAATTTTGTTCTGGAAAACACTCAGTGGTTCCACATGGAGACACCAGCTCTACACATTCGTATTTTCTAAGCGAGAAACTAGAGCAACTGTGGCAAACAAACATGATATTTCTGTTTGTATACATGACATTTTATGCACTTGTCCAACGAAAAGACTTTGCTTTTCTCCAAAACCATTTTTACTATGATTTGCTTGGTCTATTGCATACAAATTCCACACCACTTTGTCCGGATATGACTGCATGAAACCGGAAATATCCGGTTTTGTTTTGGCTAACTCAATCCCAGATATTGCCACAGCCCCGTCTTTGTGTTTTCTGGATATTTTCAATAGACTTTATTGTGTTCAAAAATTTTTTTTTATCAGGGAACATTTAAATTTGTACTGGGAAACAATCACTGGTTGCACATGCAGAAACCAGTTCTTCCTATTCGTGTATTCTAGCGAGAAAACTAGAGGAACTGCGGCAAGCAAACAGGATATTTCTGTTTGTATACATGACATTTTAGGCACTTGCCTAAAGAAAGGACTTTGCTTTTCTCCAATCCCATTTGTACTATGATTTGCATGGTCTATTGCATACAAATTCCACACCACTTTGTCCGGGTATGACTGCATGAAACCGGAAATATCCGGTTTTGTTTTGGCTAACTCAATCCCAGATTGCCACTGCCTCTGTGTTTGTGTTTTCTGGATATTACCAATGATCATTATTGTTTTGAAAGTTTTTTTTTTTATCAGGGCACATTTAATTTTGTACTGGGAAACACTCAGTGGTTCCACATGGAGACACCAGCTCTACACATTCGTATTTTCTAAGCGAGAAACTAGAGGAACTGCGGCAAACAAACAGGATATTTCTGTTTGTATACATGACATTTTATGTACTTGCCTAAAGAAAGGACTTTGCTTTTCTCCAAAACCACTTGTACTATGATTTGCTTGGTCTATTGCATACAAATTCCACACCACTTTGTCCGGATATGACTGCATGAAACCGGAAATATCCGGTTTTGTTTGGCTAACTCAATCCCAGATATTGCCACAGCCCCTGTGTTTGTGTTTTCTGGATATTATCAATGATCATTATTGTTTTGAAAGTTTTTTTTTTAATCAGGGCACATTTAATTTTGTACTGGGAAAAACAGAGTGCTTCCACATGGAGACACCAGCTCTACACATTCGTATTTTCTAAGCGAGAAACTAGAGGAACTGCGGCAAACAAACATGATATTTCTGTTTGTATACATGACATTTTATGCACTTGTCCATCGAAAAGACTTTGCTTTTCTCCAAAACCA